>NC_048231.1:85098415-85398415 GCF_002007445.2 Ailuropoda melanoleuca | reverse complement strand
CTGGCCAGTATCTTCTTCGTGACCAGGAAAAAAGAGGAATGAATGCATATTTACCGATTATAGGGGTTGTAAAGACAAGTGATGGGTAATAGAATTCTAGATTCTCTTTCCCCAGAGAGTTGGTAGGTGAGAGACCCATTATTCTAAGAGCTTTTGTTGAGGCTTTCTTGAAGGTAGTGAGATGAATGGCTCTCTGGGGTGGGGGGAGTGAATCAAAAGACCTGTGGAAAGCTCCTCGGGGACTAGACCAAGATGCTGTACTGGGTAACAAAAGCCAGCTAGAAGAACATAATTATTTTTAATTAATATTTGGTGTGAATTAAATGCCACTGGCATGTGCCACATTGACAGCCTATAGTCCTTTACTCATTACAGATTATGTACTTCACTCAGTGGCCCCCCTTCATGCCAAGGGCTTGTCAGGGCCCAGTCTTCATGTCCCTGCATCTTTTGCCCTCCCCATTAGCACTGCCAACAAGTCAATTAGAGAAAATTAGAGTGGTAGCTGTTTTCCTAATGCAGAAGCCTGCTCATTGCAGGAAACCAGGGCTACCGTGTGCACAGAGTCCAGGCCACTGGATGGCTGTCGGATGGTAAACGTTATTGGACACCTCTGACCCCACCGGACCTGAACCATTTAATTAAGTGTAATGGTTGTATAGCAAATAGATCTGATTGCATTGATCTCCTAAAAGGATGAGTAATTCATATTCGAGAAAGATGCAATGTATATAATACATTCAATATTCAATGCTATTTCATTACATATACTTCTTTGCAAATTTAATTAATAGCTAATCTAACCAGCACTCTTATGAAGGTTTTGTTTTGTTTTCGTTTTGTTTTTCCTTTGCTAGGAACACTGTCCAAAGAATAGTCAGATTATAACACGACTTGTTCATTAACCAGTCTTTACAGGTACCAGATACTCAGCTAGTCTGTGTGAGTATCTGAATTATGGTTGTATTTTTTTTTTAACCTACCAAAGTCTATCACTCACCAGGAGAGAAGTCAGGTAAAAATAAACTTTTAAAGAAATGTTTTAGTGCTTGGCAGATAGAAGATGCTTAACAAATATTTGTTGAATTGATGAATGCATGAGACACAGCAAGGCTATATTACTTAATGAAGTTTAAACAGCAAACCCCTAATCAATCTGAATGCAGAATTGAGATTTCTTGATCCTGAACTGTACTTTCTGAAACCTGTAGGTTCATGAAAAACTAGTCCAATGAGATTGTACAACGTTTCCCCTTCTCACTTGCAAATTCACATTCAACTATTCCTCATCCATTCATTTGTTCATTCATTTATCAATCATTATTGAGCTTCTTCTGTGTCTAAGACATGGTTTTAAGTTTTCTAGAGTATCTGAAGATTAAGGGGAAAAAAACCCCTTACATGCCTTGATGAATCTGTTTTCTTTTTTCCCCCAGTTTTATTGAGAAATAATTGACCCAGATTATCGTATAAGTTGAAGGCATACAGCATGATTAATTGATCTATATATATTGTGAAAGGATTACCAAAATAGGTTGAGGTAACACCCATCTTCTCATATAAATACGATAAAAAAAAGAAAGAAAAAAGAAAATAAAATCTCCTTGTGATGAGAACTCTTAGGATATATTCTCTTAACAACTTTCCTGTATATCCTATAGCAGTGTTAGCTCTAGTCATCACGTGGTATGTAACAGCCCTAGTACATATTTATCCTTTAACTGGATATTTATACCTTTTGACCATCTTCCTCCAATTCCTCCTCCACTCTTTGTCTGGTGACCACAAGTCCGATCTCTTTTTTATGAGTTTTTTTTTTTTAAGGCTCCACATATAAACAAGATCATACAGTTTGTCTTTGTCAGACTTATTTCACTTAGCATAATGCCTTAAGGTCCATCCATGTTGTTGCAGATGGTAAAATTTCCTCATTTTTTAGGGCTGAATAATATGCTTGTATACACACACACACTCACAAAATATGTAACAGCTTCTTTATCCATTCATCCATTGATGGGCACTTAGATTATATCCATGTCTTGGCTATGGTACTATGGTAAATAATGCCATTATGAACATGGGAGTGCAGATCTTTTTGAGTTAGTGTTTGGATTTCTTTTGGGTATATTCCAGAAGTGGGATTGTTAGATCATATGGTAATTCTATTTTTAATGTTTTGAGGATCCACCATAGTGTTTTCCATTGTGGCTGCACCAAGTTACAGTCCCACCAACTGTCCAGAAGGGTTCCCTTTTCTCCACATCCATGCTGGCATTTGTTATCCCTTGTCTTTTTGATACTGGCCATTTGTTGAATCTCTTAATGAAGAAGCTGTGTTGGAAGTTTAAAATAAATCAGAGTAAAGTGTTCTACAAACAGAGGGAGGCTTTGAAGCGAAGATGGCAATTTTGCTGAATCTTTTGGTGAAGAAAGGTTAAGAATAAAGAGTGGACTGAGAAACAAACTGAGGGCTTCAGAGGGGAGGGGTGTGGGGGAATGGGATAGGCTGGTGATGGGTAGTAAGGAGGGCACGTATTGCATGGTGCACTGGGTGTTATACGCAACTAATGAATCATCGAACTTTACATCAAAAACCAGGGATGTACTGTATGGTGACTAACATAATATAATAAAAATATTATTATAAAAAAAAAGAATAAAGAGTGGAATGAACAAGTACAAACTCACAGTGGTTGTAGCATTGCACAAGCTAGGACCAAAGCTTGAAGACGGTAACAGTTTCTCCTCCTCCTAACACTAACCTTTATTGGATGTCTAATTAGGCCCTTTCTTAACTAACTCACACCCTTTACTTTATGTAATCCATACCTTAATCCAGTGTCTGACATACGGTAAGTACTCAATAAATATTTGTTGAATCGATGAATGATTATTCTCCTTTTATAAGTACATAGAGAATTTTTAATTTCAAAGTTCTTATCCTCCGTACTACTTGCTTTTTACTGAATAAGAGGTGGTGAGTTGAAGAACATTTTTTACACATTTTGAATTGGGCCTTTAGGGATATTAAATCCACAGAACTATGCAGTCGAGGAAAGATGAAAACGAGACTGCCAGTGGGTATATCTCAGAAGCTATTGTAATAGTCTGGGTAAAAATCTCAAGGTCCTGGACTGGAGTATTCTAGTACAAATGAAGAGCAAAAGATGGGTCTGAATAATAAAATTTGTAGATGTGTTTGGAAGGAAGGTGGGGAAAGGGAAAGCTCAAGAATGACTCCTAGATTGTGAGTCTGGTAGTGAGATGAGCTTGTTGCTGGGACTAGAAAGTCAAGAAGGATGAGAAAAAATTCAGTTTCTGTCTTATTTGGTATAAAGAGGAGGTGGCATCACAGATAAAACAGACTGGGGGCGCCTGGGTGGCGCAGCGGTTAAGCGTCTGCCTTCAGCTCAGGGCGTGATCCCGGCGTTATGGGATCGAGCCCCACATCAGGCTCCTCCACTAGGAGCCTGCTTCTTCCTCTCCCACTCCCCCTGCTTGTGTTCCCTCCCTCGCTGGCTGTCTCTATCTCTGTCAAATAAATAAATAAAATCTTTAAAAAAAAAACAAAAACAAAAAACAGACTGGCTATTCCGGGCTTTGGTCCTGGTGTAAGAATTGTATATACATAACCTGTGCTGGGAAGGACTCTTACTTTAAGCCTTGGGAAGGCAATGCATCTACTCTTCCAAATAATCTCCCAAATAATTGCTTTTCTACTTTCCCCCCCACTGAATTAACTAGTTGTCTTGATGTTTCTAGGCTCAGACTAGAGATTATCTCCTTGGAATTATTGGCTTTACCTGGCAAGTGCTACCAAATTCACGCAGTATCTTCCATCACATTGAGGAGAAGCAAGCTCTTTCATGTGTAGGAAGCTTTGATTTTAAAAACAATTTTCTAATCAAATAACTCAAAAATATCACAAAGTAGATAGGGCAGGGATAATCACTTCCATTTTAGAAAAGGAGAGACTGAGGTCTCGTTGTAATCATTTAAGCCAGAGAAGACACAGGAAGAGCTGAGTGCCTTCTATGCGCTCAGGTTTGTTCTTCCATAGTGCCTGGACAAGGAGGTCTAGGGTTTTCTCCGACCATTCTGCAGGGCAGCCTTTGGTCACCAACTAGAGCGGAATAAACTCTAGCAGAATATAAACTCTTCGCCGGCTTCAGTTAATGCAGTTAGTGAGGTGTGCTTTGGCAGAGAGCACTCAGAGTCGGGAAAAATGATAGAGTAAATGCTTAGATTATGAAGCACTACCAACAGCTCACAAATGGAGGACCTAATGAAATAATTTCTCAACGAAGCTTTACATTAGGAAATTTCCAGAGACAACATAACCAAACAGATACAAGTTTTCCTCTTGTGTTCATATGTTTTGAAGAAAAACAAAATAGATTAGATGAAAGATAAGATGTTACTGTTAATAGGACCGCCTAAGGACTTAATAAAAAACACCAACACTCTTCATTTAGTTAATTCCAGGAAACAAATCATTAATTTGATTTAAAAAGTCAAACTGGGGGCGCCTGGGTGGCACAGCGGTTAAGCGTCTGCCTTCGGCTCAGGGCGTGATCCTGGCGTTGTGGGAGAGCCCCACGTCAGGCTCTTCCGCTATGAGCCTGCTTCTTCCTCTCCCATTCCCCCTGCTTGTGTTCCCTCTCTCGCTGGCTGTCTCTATCTCTGTTGAATAAATAAATAAAATCTTTAAAAAAAAAAAAAAAGTCAAACTGACTCCTTAACATAAAGAGAAAAAGAAAATACATTAAAGTCTTTTGGTTAGGAACTGAAAGAGGAAGAATACTTTCCCTTTTCCAAATGCTTGCCATTCCTTCCCCTCTTCCTACCTCCTTTCTCCTTTTTCTTTACTTCCTGGGCTTCTGACTCTCCTGACTCATTCCTTTGAATTCTGGGGGGGGGGGGGGGGGGGGAGGGAACAAGAAAGTAGAAAAGAATGGAAAAGAGAAGATAGGCAGAGAAAGAATGATAAGCATATGAATACCTAGGTCCTGGGGAAAGACAGTAGATGCTACCTTAATGCCCAGAGTCCTAGTTTGTGGGCACTTGGTGCACTGGATACCAACCCTGCCAGGCTTTTCTTCACATGCTTATCTTCACAGGAACCTAAGAGGTGGGTACAGTGATTTGTCCCCACTCAAGAGATGAGAAAGTTCAGACTTAGTGATGGTCACAGGACTCATTAAGAAGCAGTGCTTGAATTCAAAGCCAGGACTGTCCTACTATCCTTGGGTCATTGCGGGATAAAGACTGAATAAGACATCATGGTCAAGAGGCCCCACATAGTTTGCACTCTCTTTGAAATGGAAAAGTAGAAATAAAGACATGAACAGAAGTAATTTGGGGACTTCACCATGCATGTGTCTAAAACTGTGTGTGTGTATGTACATGCATGTGTATCAAAGTAGCCTGTTCAATCTGTCAGGTTCTATATTCACTCACATTCCTGCCTTCATCTGGACAATGTCTTTTGTTATCTGAACGCTGACCTTTAATTACCCAGTATGCCAAACAGATGATACTCAAACACTCAAGTGACGTGCAGCTTACATGCATTTATGGGTGCATTTAGTTACAACCATTGTTATCATTTCTCCATGTACTGTTGCTGCTGCTTTCCTCATTTTCTTCAGACTAAGCCCCATTTAAGACAACACATGAAGTACTATAAAATAGCACTGTTCTATGGCACTTTCTTTGATGATGTAGACGTTCCCTACCTATGCCATCCAGGATGGTAGTTACTAGTCATTTTTGGCCTTTGAGCACTTAAAATGTGACTGAGGAACTGATTTTTTAAATTTATTTAATTTTGATTAATTTAAGTTTAAAGAGCCATGCGTGCCTGTTGCCTTCCATGTTGGACAATATACCTATATAGAAGATCTGTTTACCTTTCTCTCCCTTGGTGTTGCCATGGTTACTAGAGGCTTGTGGACAATGTAAAGAGCAGATGGAGCAGATTCACTGTGAGGGTCTCTGCTGCTATTTTTCTCTTAGAATATGAAATAACACTACCTATACATGCTATGATTTTATAGCCAGGCCGGAACCTTAATTTAATAGGCTGCATGCATATACCACACTTGAAGGTAAACAGAAAGCATTTGCCTTGTATATGATTCAATATCTTATATACATCTTAATTAATTTCTATGCCCATAGTACTAAGATTGATACAACTGATGAAAACTTTCAAGTACTTGTAGTTGTCAGTTCTGTGCTCTAAAACTGGGACTTGTTGCTTGTTTAATTGTATACTCAACTCAAGAAAATATGACCAGATGGAAAATAACGTTGTTAATAATGGAAAGGAACATTAAATTAATGATAATTCTAAGGTAACTGTAAAATTGAACTCATTTTTAACCTCACGCTTTAATAAAACATGAAGGAATAAAGTCAGAATAATTAGGTAAGAATAAAGACCTGGTAAAAATAATAGCTACCAATGATAAATGGCACAAGAAAAAGCTTTAGACCATTTGATCAAAAACAAATATAGCTTCTGACCTACGTTCCCAAGAAAATCAACTAGCATTTTCATTACTCGCTTGGATTGTCTTGGGATGAGTGGGTAGGAGAGGGAGAGAAAAAAAATTAGACAAAATCAAATAGACTAAAAATGAGCTGAGCCATGAGTCAACTAAATGTCAGCATTAATGGTAATTTTCAGTATATGTATGGGAAAAGTAAAAATTGCTGTCTATATCAGGAAACCACTGAAACACAAAACAAAACAGGCTCTTTGATTCCAGCAAAATATATTGAATTACAATAGTACTGATATAGATTTGGATCATAATTGACAGGTTTGTATATGGTTGCTTTAAATGGACCTCGATTGTAATACAGCTGAATGAATGGAAAATTCTGCTGAAAGACTGTAGGCAAAGGGAAATAGTGAATAGCAACCTATCCAGTTACAGGGAGACAAGCATGTGGGTAAGCTTGGCCTGTCTTTGGCATCTTGCTTAATGAGAGAGACCCAAGAAGAGGGTAACTAGCTAGGGGAGAACATTTAGACATGTAAACTCTAAAGGGGCTAGACCTACGGACCTAGAACTCTGCTAAGTATGACCTTACTGAATTCACAGGGCCCTGACTTTCACGGAGAACCACTGAGCTCTTAGAGTGAACGGTCACTCACAGTTCTTCCTCTCAGGACAGATTTTACCCTAAAAGTGTGAAAACTCAGTGAGAATTCAGAGTGGTAAGCCATGGCCCCAGGATTAAGCACACCTGAGTTTATTTTTATTTTTTTTTTAAAGATTTTATTTATTTATTTGACAGAGAGCCAGCAAGAGAGGGAACACAAGCAGGGGGAGTGGGAGAGGAAGAAGCAGGCTCCTAGTGGAGGAGCCTGATGTGGGCTTGATCCCGGAACGCTGTGATCACACCCTGAGCTGAAGGCAGACGCTTAAGGACTGCACCACCCAGGTGCCCTTAAGCACACCTGAGTGTAAAATGAGTTTGGCTATCTAGAAGATACATACATACTCTTGACCAATTTTCTAAGCTCCATCTTTGTTGTTGTTGTTTTTTTATTCTGTTAGGGTGAACTGCAGTCTCTTTATTTAAGATACGTATTATTGATACTGTATTTTAAAATTACTAGTCAATGGGTCAACATTCAATCAATGGTATTTGTATTATTATTATGACCTATATCAAATGCCACCTCTTATAAATGTTAATTATATATTTAATTAAAACTTTGTTCACTTTTTTTAGAGTCCTAACTTTCTCTTTGATGCCTATTCCCTCTCTCTCTCTTTTTTTTTTTTTAGATTTTATTTATTTATTTGACAGAGATAGAGACAGCCAGAGAGAGAGGGAACACAAGCAGGGGGAGTGGGAGGGGAAGAAGCAGGCTCACAGCAGAGGAGCCTGATGTGGGGCTTGATCCCATAACACCGGGATCATGCCCTGAGCCGAAGCCAGACGCTTAACCGCTGTGCCACACAGGCGCCCCCCTATTCCCTCTCTTAAAGGCCTGCAAGAACCATTACTCTGTGTAGCTGTGAGCAAAAGCATTATTTCACCACTTCCATGCCTATGCAAAAACAATGAGGATAGATGCTTATCTGAATCTGTAGATTACAAAAAGAAACACAATCATGCTTCCAGGACTGGTCACTTTTTCTCCTTCTGACACTCATCAGCCCCATTTCCTTTGAAAATCATGGGCTGGGATTATATTTCAGACCAGATGACCTAACCCTCATTTATAAGGGAAGAGATGTCGCTGGTGTTGGCTACTGGCTATTTGAATATATCATTTACAGGTAAAACAAAACTTAAAACAAGCTGCAAGTCCAAGGATAATCCCACCATCTTTAGACTTTTTTTATTCATCTGAAATATTGGTTTATAATTTGCTGTTCATCTTATTTATAAGATTTCGCCTTGAATCATTGTTAGTTGATATGTTAAATCAAATCTACTAATAACAAATTTCTGTCAAGGAAGAAATTCAAAAGGATGTGCTCTACATTCTGAAAGCCTTTTCCAACAGAGATTTCTAAAAGACACTGTCAATAGCAATATCAATGAGAAAATATTTAAAATCTTAAGGAATCAACTCAGATAGGGAAGCACTCACTTGTTTCTATAAATTTTATTCTGTTGGCTAAACATCATAATACGTTCATTGTGTGAACCTATCCATGTTACACTGCTGAAAGGAATATTCTCATTTTTATGTTATATTTATTTCAGCCCATTACATTTAGAAGTTTCAATGCATTGGGGAAAAGGTAAAGATCAAATTTTAAAATATTATAAAAATGTAATAAAGGGTTCAGATTCCAAGAGAATGCTCTAATTATTTTGTTGTTCATGAATTTTACTTTATTGGGCATTAGTTGAAATAGGAGAGCTATCAACAAAGACTAAGATTTTTTTCCTTTGTGAGTGTAAGCAATTTTTCCTGCACTGTAATTATTATAAGATAATTTGGCTCAAAGATAAAATAATAAAGTAGGGAAGTATAATTAGAGAGCTATATTCAATAGCACAGTAGTAGTTTCAAAGATGAATAAGAAATATTTTTCAAAAAAAGTTTTTTCAGTGATGAATGTTAACATTCATCATTGATGTCCTTTCTAGGATTCAAGATGATGAATACAGTATAAACTGTATTTGTCACAAATATATTGTGTTAGGGTACAGATCAAGCTGTTATGATTAAGAAAGACCAAAATACAGCATCTTAAGTAAAGCAGAAATAACAGTCTAGAAGTGAGCAGAGCAGCTGGTCCTGTGGCTTTGCCACTCTCTGTGACTTCCATCGCTAATTCCCAGTCATCCCCCAGCTAGCAAGAAAAAGAAAGGTGTCTGAGTGCTCACGTGTGCTCATGCATTTCTGTGATGGGACAAAGCCTGAGCATGGAACTTTCACATTTACCTTTCTGCATTGGCCAGAACTTACCCATGCAGCCATCCACAACTGTAAAGAAGGTCACACATGAAACTCGTCTTTGGCTAGGTGACAAAGTATCTTGCTAAAAGCAGGTAGATGGGTCTACTACTAAAGTCGTTGCCTTTGGATGAAATAAGAAGAGACAATCCATGGAAAGTTCTTTCCCAAAGGGAATGAGATAATTACCAGAATGATTCAGAACAGTGGTAATTATTTATACACGCTCCCTCCTTTAATGCACACATCATCTGTAAGACATGAGCATCCTTATTCACTTTGAAGCCAGGGGCTATTTTTCTCTGTTTTTATACCCAGAAACCAAAGTTTCTGGTATGTAGTAAGCACTTGAAAACTATTTGTCGAATGAAAAATTAATGGCTAAATAAAGAAATTTAAAGGTAAAAAATTGATGCTCAAAAAGATTAAATATCTTTGCCAAGGTCAAACAGCTTATATCTGGTAGAGTCAGAATTCAACCCAAATCTATTTGAAATTTCTCTTCTAATCAATTCTCCTGTAAAAAAAAAAAAGTTCCTGTGATAAAACAAGCCATCTGCTTGAGAGAAGCTCTTCCTCCGTAAACTGAAATATAAAATCTGTAATGACTACAGCTTTGTCAGCAAAGGATTTGTTGTATTTCTTTTGTGGAATGTGAAAGATACTCATGTTGGTCTCATAAATTTCCTAAGCAATCACCCAGTGTTCTCTCAGCCTTTTTGATGTCAGGGAAGTCTGTGGTTGACTGATTTTCAAATGAATAATTCTAACAAGTAGGCTCATTTCTAATGTGTTGCATTTTTGCTTATGATTATAAATAGTAAGGTTAACACCTGATTAATGGCTGTTTTAACAAATGCTCAATACTAGAACACTCACGTATTCCTGGTCTCATCCTTTACCCATCAACTATAATGATTTCTGAACTGATCCCTTCAAAAACCATTAAATCTGGTAATGGACTAACTGGGCTCCCATCCATGGTTTTAAGTATTAATGCTCACTCAGGAAATGAAAAGTTTGCTGCTTTTTCTTTATCCTTGAAGGTAGAATTTAGAGAGAGTGTGCTGAATATTTAGCATAGGACAACATTTCCAACGGTGTGAGAAACATCATGGTGAGGATGTGTGCGTGCGTGTGTGTGTGTGTGTGTATGTGTGTGTACTCATAAGGAGAGCTGCATAAGTGTTCAACAACTATGTCTAACATTTACAAATTTGAGAGTTATGAAACAATGTACGTAAATGCGATATTTGGAAAAATAGAGATGTCATGACATTATTTGCACATATGTGAAAAGAGAAAGTAAAAGACAACTTGAACAAATATAAAAATATTTCCCCCAAATTATTTTTACCTTATTTATGTGTTTCATTAAAGTTGGGATTTTTGAATTCTCCAAGTTACTTTGCATTTTATAATATGGTAGATATAGTCAGGAAAACCCTTAGTGTTTGAGATGGTTAATATTCTGTGTCAACTTGACTGGCCACAAGGTGCTCAGATTAAACATCATTTCTGGATTGTGTGTGTGTGTGTTTTCCAATGATATTAACACGTGAATTGTTGGACTGTGTAAAGCATATTACTCTCTGCAATGTGTGTGGGCATCATCCGTTCCATTGAGGGCTTGAATAGAACAAATGTAGAGGAAAGAGGAATTCGTTCTCCTTCTTTTTCCTGCTTCACTAGTTGAGCTTCGACATTTCAGCTCATCTTTTTCTACCATTGGACTAGATTTACAGCATTGGCTGCCCTAATTCTCAGGCCTTTGAACTTGGGCTGGATTCTCTCACTAGCCTGCCAACCTTCCTGGGTCTCTAGCTTGTGTGTGTGTATGCACCTGTGTAGGTGCATGCATGTGCATGCCTTATATACAATATATATCTCCTATTGATTCCATTTCTCTAAAAAGCCCTAATAGAGTGTTCTCCTTCTGTCCATTCTCCACTTGTTCCTCCAATCAGAAAATCCATGAACATGTGCTGGGTTTTGGCAGAATAAAGATAACACTTCCCAAATTTGTAGCTATGTTCTCACAAGAAAATGGGGATGATTTGTCCTTAAATATGAAAGAAGAGAAAGAAAAAGAGAGAGACTTTATAAAAATATATGTTAAGTGGTTTTATATACTTTACTTCTTTAATCTGCAAATAACCTCAAGAAACCAGCATTTGTTTTAGTTGGCATGTGGAGATTGAGGCTTAGAAAAACTCTATTATTTGTCAATGTTCTTCCAGTTAATTAAAAAAAAAAAAAGGTCCAGATTCTAAATTAAGTCTTTGATCCCAAGTTTAGTGTTCCTTCTATTCAGCCATAACAGGCAATATTGCTTCTCTCTTTGGCATTTGATATATGTTGATAGAATTGCTGATTTACAGCATTAAGCTCTAAACACACTAATGCTCCAATAACTCTATCTAATTAGCTGAATAGTCTTATCCAAGTAATTTTATTTTGCTGTTGTTATAATGTTAATGATCTTGAACAATTTATTTATTATGATTTTTGTACCTTTGAATGTATCTCTCTGATAATAGCCAATTCTTATCTGTTCATTGACTCTTAGGGAACCAGGCAAAGCACTGGAGGCCCATACTTCCCTAAGAGGCAACTTGTTTTTAGAGAAAACAAATTGTTCTACTTATAATTTACTGTACAAGGCATCATTATTCAATTCAATATATTCTAGAACTTCAATTGGATTGGCTCCATTTGCTAGGTGTTTTTCAAAGCTGTACTTGACTCTCACAAGATAGCTGTGGAAGATACTTCACCTGAGGTAATATGGTCAAGTGGTTAAGAAACGCTGTGAGCCGAGTGGTTGCAGTCCTAGTTCTGTCACTTACGTACTAAGAGACATGATGTAAGTCATTTAAGCCTCCTTTGCCTCAGTTTAACTTTATCTAATCCGTGTTAAGCCATCTGTAAGGTGGCGTCAGTCAGAGCACCCTTCTCCTGGGATTATTGTGAAGATCCAGTGAAGCAGGGCAATAGAATATAGAGATCATGGCAGATACTAAGTGTTCAATAAATGCTATTCTTTGCCATTATTATGGGCTGTGCAAGCCTTCTAGTATTTCTAAGGCACATATTAAGGGAGTTTCTTAAGGGTTTAATATATAGCAGCATAAACAATATGTTTGTTTTATTGAACATTATTAGTATCTGTTTCCCCCTTGTTTTCTCCTCAAGGTCTATTAATAAAATATAGCTCACAGAAAATAAAAGCATAATCTTCACATTAAAAGGTTTCAAAGGTTTATAGGCCTAGCCTATTCAGAAAAGAGAAAAAAAAAATCTTAAACCAAATTTGGCTCCTGAAGACACATGAGACTTGTTTCAGAAATAACCTCACCCTCTATCACACTGGCGGGACCTCTCTTCTCCTCCCACACTTGTTCCTGTGAAGGCCTGGAGCGTTTGTTATGCTCATTTGACAGACTGAGGAAACCAGGACACATAGCTAAGTAATTTGACCAACAACAGAAAAATCACTGTGACATATGCACTGGCATTTTGGAACTTAAAAACACTTCACACTGCCATTCAGACAAGGAAAGCACCAAGCGGGAAAATGGGCATTTTCACCCTGGCATTGTCAAGAGATGGAATCTCATACTATTTGTTATAAAACATTCTTTAAATATATTCCATTTGACAATACCTGTGTCCATGCTTTTGGTTTCTGTGTTTCATCAAACACATATCCCACAGTTGTGGTCCAAATAATAGTCTCTAAAATTTCGCAGCAAGTTCAAAGAATAAAAGATGGCGTGGCACTAATAGAAGAGATGTGAGAAAAATAGAAAGTAACAATTAAGAATGGAATTATTACTCACAATTGTGAGATAACATCATAGTAAAGGACAGTGATAGGATTAAGGTCAAGCATAAGCAGAAAATCATCACCTTTCTGCCCCATTCCTACAACCTCTCCATAAATAAATACGGTTTTGTCCGGTAATTTTATACTGTTCTCTGATTTCTGCACAGAAGTGACTAATTGATGGGTAAGACTTGCGAATTAGATTAGCACAAAGATAAATCATTTACTTTTATTCTGGTGGGTATAATTCCTGGCTCTGCTTTTATTTATTTATTTAGAACTAATTTGATTTCTTTGCTCTGCTCTTAGCTAGCAAAAATAAATAAATAAATAAATAACAAACCAAAACCAAAAACCAAACAAACAAAACCCTCTGTGCAGTCATCATTGTATTCCATCCGAGTATCTTTTCTGTCTCTTCCTGAAAAACAAAGGCCTTGCCACATCACAGGGAAGGTAGACAGGGACAAATGCAAGGTCCGTATTCAGTTTACAATTTGCTTTCAAACATTAGCATTAGAGGCGCAGCTGACTAGCCAGAAGAACACAATTCCTTTGGATAACTGAGGTAATATTCCCTTGACTACAAAGTGAGAACCGTCCATCTTAGGCATCTAATGCCACCATGAAGAATCTTCACACGTCATTTCCTGCTACTCTAATGCTTTCTTTTGCCAATAACATTGCCTTTTGTGTTGAATTCTTTCTTAACTTTTCATTATTATTATTATTTATTTTAATATTGGTCATGCTGCTTTAGAAAGTAGATTGGATCTGATTCAGAAATTAAAAAAAAAAATAGAAGGAGGCTAAGTAAAAGCAATGAAAATAGAGTTACCTTTTTAATGGCTTTCTTAGGGCTGCTGTAACAATTTACACAAACTTGGTGGCTTAAGTTAAGAAATCTATTGTCTCACGGTTCCGAGGAATAGACGTCCAGAACACATTTGTAGGAGGCGTCCTTCTGTAGGGCCTGGAGGCTCAAGGGAAAATCATTCCTTGCCATTTCTAGCCTCTAATGCCAGCCAGCATTACTCCTGGCCCCATTGTCCCGATCTCTGCTTCTGTCTTCACATGACCTTCTCTTTTCCTTGTGCCTCTCCTCTGTGTGTCTCTTATAAGGACATGTCCTTGAACTCAGGGCCCTCCTAATAATCCAGGAGACTCTTATCCAGAAATCCTTAACTTAATTACATCTGCAAAACTCCTTTTCCGAAGAAGGTTGAAAATGCTCTTTTTCTTATTTATAGGTTCTGGGGGTTAGGAGGTGGACATATTTTTGGTGGGGTTCCTATTCAAACCATTATACCTTATATAGAAGCATAGCTAAGAAATCAATAACTTCTAAAATGTCACTTCTCTGCTAATTGTTAAGAAAGCTATGGTGACATTCACTTAAATGCTTCTAGAAAAAAAAATGATCCCTTGGTTCATAACATTATGACTTCTCAGAAATACTCTAGGCTAGCAGCACAAATATTTAATCCTTACTAATGAAAGAAGTGGTTTACACAAGATGTTTAAGGGGGTGAAAGCCTTGTCATAGTTCTGCTTTACTTACTGTTTACATAAATTAGCATACAATAGAGCAGGAGAAATACAATTCAACTTGCTATGTTTTCTTTTAATGATTTATTTCTGAACTATAGGGACATTTTTTTTCTTATTCTAAGGAGATAGTAAAATGTTTAGTTCAGGGAACAAGCTATTCTTACTGAGTGAGTAGAATTTAAGATAACATATATTTCCAAGTACGATTAAAATGTTCTAAAATTTAGGTTATGTATAACCAATGGCCCTCCCAAATGACAGTGTTAATTAAATAAAATATGAAAATAATTTACATATTGGATATTTATCTGATAACTTGATTAACTGATTAATATGTTTCAGGGTAGATATTACTAGAATTAACAGACTCTATTCTATTACTATCCTTAATTTGTTAATTTATCTGTACTAATCTCATGACTACTATATGTCTTATCCTCCATGTTTGTCCGATGGAATACTGATCATTAAAACACATGCACCCACACCCACACATGTAGAATACCAGAAAAACAAACATTTGTAGATGCATTATCTAATGAAAGGATTTGCCTCTTTTAAAATATGGATTTCTTTAAATTCTTAACTATATAAATCTTAATTATCTAAATCTCAACTATCTGTCCCACATCCTGGTCTCCTCCTACCCCTACCTCAAAACAACTAAGCACCCAGACACAGTCCTGAGAAAGATAACAAGATTTATATCATCACTAGCCCCTTGCATACAGGAAGAAGCCAGGATATAATGTGAAGATAACACGAAGTCAGGTGTTACTCAACTGTGTATTGAGTCAGAATGCTCCGAAGTAAGTAAGGATGACAGAAGTTAGACTCCAAATGTCTTCAAAAGCATCAAGTGCTCCACCTTGAGAATTCTGAATATTGAACAAAGCATTTAAAGAGAATGACCAATGTATAGAGCATAACTGCCCAGCTAGCTAAGATTAATTCACTACATCTACACCTCATTTGCTTTCTCTTGACTTTGTAGCCTTGTACATACCACATTGTATCTTTTCCCATGAGAATGAATCCTATCCATCCTTTAAATCAAAATTCTCAAGCCAGTATTTCCACCAAAACTCTTCTAACAACCTCATGTCTAAGTAAGCTTCCAACATACCAATGCAATTACCATTCTTGTAGAAACCTTTGACCTCACTTATTCTTTTTAAGAAATTCTGTTCTGCTTATCATATGAGACTTAGGGAGCCTATAATATTTCTTACACTTCTTAGTAGTGTTCACTATCCTCAACATGGTGTCTTAATGTTTAACAGTCACTCAATTATTATTTATATGCAATACTTTGGTGACAAATGATACAACTATTTGGTCTTTTAACACACTATCTACCACAAGAGAAATGTATTTTTTCCTAATTAAATAACTGCCTGCACTATGAAAAATTCATCCATCTAGTGTTTTGATTAATGTGAACTAAATGGTCAAATTTGAAAATGAAATTATAATTTAGATAATATGCATTATGTTATATTGAATTCATCTACATAAAATAAAAGCATTGAAACCGACCAAGATGAATTTCGAAGAGATTATGAAGTGCCAAGAAAATAAGAAGCTATATTGTTCTTTAGATTCATTAGTCATGTTCCATTCACAAATTTAGAATATAGCTATCAGCAGTACACAGCAAAAATAAAAGGCATATACAATCAAATCTGAGATAAATGACGGGCATTCACATGTTCCTATAGAAATTCTATCTTAGAACCCATTCATTAAAATTGTCAGAATAACATTATATTATAAAATTACTAATATTAATTTGAAAATAAGGAGAAATTCCCTGTGTAAATAACAAGATTACAAAATAATAACCACCACCAGGTAAGTTAACTTCCTTCTGACGTAGCTTATACAGAATACAATATTTCAATGATCTATTCTGATCCTCCAGTCTGAAACACAGCTGGAGTTATGTTCATTATTGCTTCACTGTACATAAATGCTCTGAATAATATAATTGGGGATAAATAAGGGGGTAAATCTACCCCCTTTTTATTTTCTTTACCATTAAATGACTTATTTCAATAGGTTTTTTGTGATCAGGCATTTCAGACTTTGGGTCAAAAGTAATTTTCCACAATTCTTCCTACACTCTGCTTCAAAAAATCCAAAACTGAATTTTGTTAACTAACACCTATAATGTACTTCAATTCAAAATAATAAAATGTTCTCTACAGGGTGCTTACTCATTTTTTATTCATGTATGTCAACTATTCTTAAAGCTGCTATAGTGCATTGATTTTTCTGATTTAAAATGTTTGCATGTCATAAACCTAAAACTTCTATATTCCATGCATGAAGGGATTTTTTTGATGGGGGGGTGATGCTGAGGTTAACATTATAATTTACATTGTATTCACTGAACTCAGAATGCACTCTGGGAGTTATAAAGGTTCATTTCTCCCCAGGCTTTAAGTCCCATTTCTAAGAGCACTCAAGTTAAATTTATTCTCCAAAAATATAGTATGACAGTTAGGATTCATTCTTGATTAGATTTGTGACAGAAATCAGGAAACAGATATGATGCAGTCTGGCATTTTTGGCATTCATGTAAAGCTGAAAGTTTTGGCATACTGAAATTATAAAATGGTAATGTTTAATTATTTATTAAAGGACTTCCACTTCTTCTTTTTTTTTTAAAGATTTTATTTATTTATTTGACAGAGATAGAGACAGCCAGAGAGAGAAGGAACACAAGCAGGGGGAGTGGGAGAGGAAGAAGCAGGCTTATAGCGGAGGAGCCTGATGTGGGGCTCGATGCCACAACGCCAGGATCACGCCCAGAGCCAAAGGCAGACGCTTAACCGCTGTGCCACCCAGGCGCCCCCTCTAAAGGACTTCCACTTCTGATCAAAATAGGTTAATAAAGACTAAATTTACCTTCCTACCCAGACCAACACAAAACAAAACAAAAACAAAAGAAACAAAGAGACAAAATATATGAAACAACAGTTTTCAGATATTTGACATCAAGCAGAGCAGGTCAGCGATCTCTGAGAAAAGAGAAACAAAATGAGTCCATTGATTTCCCCATCTTATTGCCTTGAGAAAGTTTCCAAGTTGCAGAAGAGAAAGGGAAAACCTAAAGGAGTCCAGCGGTCTCCCTGAATTAAGGACATGAGGTTAGAAGTATGAGATGACCAAAGCAATTGGAGTTTGTAAGGAAGAGAAGAGAAAAATGCATGGAAGAGGCATTTTGGAGGTCTACTGAGTGTCTCTCTTGAGTAGTCATTGGAGTACTTATCAGGGCATGCTTATGAGAAAATTTCCCAAGGGTGGAGAAAACCATCCAACAGAAGCAAAGGAAAAAAATCTTTGGTGCTCACTGAGGGCCAGGAAAAAGTGGGTCTCCAGAAGTCAGATGGACAAACATGCAGTTCATGGGATTTTGGGTACAGTACACAGAAGGTATTACCTCAGAATCAGGGCAAATTAGACTGATGCTATTAGATGGTACCAGGGCTTTGGTATCATGAAACAACTTAAAAGCCAGCTTCAAAAGGGGTTAAGTTTTTCCAAGTCACTGCATCCTAGAACAAAACTCAAGACTATTTTTAAAAACACAAAAATCTCCAGTATCCCATAAGATACATACAATTTGTAAGAAGCATGCAAAAATAACAAAACATGCAAAAAGGAGGTAAATAAAATCCATAATGAGGAAAAATATCAATAGAAACAGACCCAGAAATGACACAGATAACAGAATCTTTAGATGAGAGTACTTAAAGAGCTATTCTAACTATATTCCATATGTTTAAGAAGGTAGAGGAGAGGCTGAGAAGGTTAATGTGGAATACATAGAAAAGACCCCATCTAGAGAGGAACACTACCATGTGTAACATGAAAAAATACACTGCGTTGTATTAAGATCAGATCAGCCACATCCGGGGGGGAAATAGTGGCTTTAAGGATATAGTCATAGGAACTACCCAAAATGAAACAGACAAACAAGAAAGACTGTAAAAGAATAAACAAAAAATCAGTGAGCTGTGGTACAACCTAAAGCACCATTACATACATGTAATTAGAGTCTCTGATTGAGAGGAGTGAGAGTAGGAAAAAGAAAACTATTTGAAGAAATAATAGCCAAAATTTTTCCAAATTTGATGAACCCAATCATTTCACAGATCCAAGAATCTCAGCAAGCACCAAGCAGAAGAAATATAAAGAAAACTAGACAGAGACATAATAATATAATTGTGTAAAATTAGTGGCAAGGAAAAAAAAAAACCTTCAAAGTAGCCAGAGAAAAAAGACACATTGTGTACAGAGATATAAAGATAAGAATGATTGCTATAGTCTTGTTAAAAACAAGGTAATATAGAAGATGGCGAAGGAGTTATCATTAAATATAGGGAAAAAAATTGTTGACTTAGAATTCCATCTCCAGTGTAAACATATTTATAAAACAAAGACAAAAGGAAATCTTTCCAGATGTACAAAGATTTTAAAAAAAATATCACCAGCATAATTCCATTATAAGAAACCCTAAGGAAGTCATTCAGGAACAAAGAAAAATAATACCAGTTGAACATATGGATTAACAGAAATGAATAAACAATACTAAAATGGCAACTGTGTAGTTAAGAGATAAAATACAACTTTTTTCTTATTTTTAAACTTTAAAGTATATTTTATTCTTTAAAAAAATGTTTTGTGAACTGATATAATATTTTTGTAAGGTAAATAGTAATAAAGATACACACCATAAATTCTAAAGCAATTACTAAGGAGGCAAAAGAGTTATAGCTAATGAGCCCAGAAAGGATGTAAGATAAATTATTAAAAATAATTAATTTCAAAAAAGGCAGAAAGAAAAAAAGACACAAAGATCAGATGGGTCAATCAAGCAACAAATGAAATACAAGCAGCAGGATGATAGGATAAACCCAAACATATCAGTAGTCTCATTAAATATAAATGGCCCAAACACCTCAATTAAAAGTCAGAGATGGTCATATTAGATAAAAATGTAAGACCCAACTATATGCAGCCTACAAAAAAAAAAAAACACTTTAAATATAAAGACCCAAATAGTTTGATAATGGAAAAATATATATCATGCTAACACACAAACAAAAATTAGACTGGAGTTGTTACATGAATATCAGACACAAAGTAGATTTCAGACCAAAAAATATTACTGCTGATAAAGAGAAATAGTTCATAAACAATGAAGTTGTTAATTCATCAAAAGGACAAAATAATCATCAAGAATTTTGCAACTAGTAACAGAGCTTCAAACTACATGGGGGCAGAAACTGATAGAAGAGGATAAATAATAATCCACAAGTATAACTGCTTAATAAAGCAAAATGTCCAGACATCTGTTTTTCTCTCTTTTCTCTCCATACCAGCTCTGACCCTAGCTCACAGGATAACAATTCACAGACATTCATGGGTAAGCTCTTGGACTCATACCTGAAGTATGACTTGTTTTTTGATCAGAAATTTTAGGAATGTATCCCTAGATTGTATTATTTTGTTGTTGGATTAACGGGATTTAATTTTAACAGAACACCTTGTTTTTTCCCTATAGGAAGTAAAACTTCCCTGCAGTAATGTGTTCTAGTGCAAGCCTTGATTAGGCTGGGATTGGGTCCTACCCTCCTCTCTCCATACTAAAGAGTCAGGTCTTTGCTGTTTAGGATAATATTTATCTGAGTGTGTTAATGTAACATTTAACTTTTTTCATTAAAAAATTAGCTTTAAGAAATTAGCTTTGATTTTTCTTATTTTAGTTTTCTTGTTGTTTTCCCTCATTTGTAAAATTGGGATGATAGCTGACACTAACATAATGGAGGGGGTGAAGAAATATTTCGGTATTTGTAAATTACTTGGAAGAAATGTACTAAGCAGCTGTCTTTAAACACTAAATGACATAGAAAATTAAAGAGAAATCTGGATTGTTCTGACCCAAATAAAACATTTTCTAGAAAAATACAGAAGATGGAGAAAAAAAATTTTTTTTAAGATTTATTTATTTATTTGAGAGAGAGAGAGAACAGGGAGGGGAGGGGCAGAGAGAGAGGGAGACAGAGTCCCAGGCAGACTCCACTTTGAGTTCACAGCCCAACACTGGGCTTGATCTCAAGACCCTGAGATCACCACCTGAGCCAGAACCAAGAGTCAGACAACCAACCACCTGCAAAACCCAGGTGCCTCTGATGAAGAAAAAGTTCTTGATTGAATGTTTGAATTTAATATTGGTAGAATAAATGACCCACACAGTCCTTAATTTTACCAATTTGATTTTACAAATAACTCAGGTTGTAAGACACAAGGTAAAATGTGGAAGAGTTATAGAAAAAGGAGAACAAAGAGGGGAGATTGGAGATTTTTAATGAAAAAAATATATATATACTCACACACATACATATTTACTCCATGAATACACACTCCATGAGAATATATATATATTTATTCTAATGAGATCTTTTCTGTTTGAGTTCAATAATAGTATTCATCTTTTGTAATAGATTCTTCTAAATAGCCTTAGAAAATTTACCAGGTATAAAACAAAGCATCTGCTTTGGACCTCAGGGAGTAGAAGTGAGAAAAGAGTTACAAATAGAATGATATGTATTATTAATGAATCACCCTAAGTCTGCCCTTAAAGATAGCTAGAAAATGCCTATAGGTTTAGAAGACACTAACCTCAGGAAACAAAAAAAATCATAAAAGATAAAATCTATTCTTCCTGATATATTCTAAGTAATGATCTCATGGAATGACCTTTTCTCTTCCCCTCTCACTCCTCTCCGAGCAACCAGTGTTCATGTGGAATGAATCTAACTCTCCCACTCAGGATTTTTAATCAGCATTCTGTTATAGCTGAAAACAGGAGTTTACATTTTTGTCTTTCACACTGAATTGAATGTCACTGTGTTGTTTAGATTTGTGTTTCCTATTAATTTCAGTAAAAAAATACATTTTATATAATGTTGCACAGTTGGTGAATTATTGGAGTTTAAAACGCTGGAATCCTTAACTGTTTTGTAAGTCGTATTTGATATAGTCTACTTTTAGGTATAGAGGATAAACCAGAACAATATAAACTTCAAAGTTTATAAAAACACATAATTCAAATCTTATGGAACTGAATTTTTTATGTTTGCTAAACCACTGATATACCAAATGATAATAGAACAATGACTTATTCACATGTGCATAATGTTTCCAACTTTTTAAAGAATTACAAATGGCATTACTCTTATTATATAAATGGAATCTCATAGAAAGTTTGTAAGGTAGCATACAGTTCTGCTTCACAGATGAGAAAACTGAGGCTTTAAGAGTCCCACAGTGTGGGATGTAAAGTCTACTGTGCAGATGACCTATAATCCATTGTTAAAGATGGAACTTAAACCTACGTTTGATACCATTGGATTCTGAACAAATTAATCACAAAGGTAACACCCATTTTCTTCCTTCCTCCCTCCCCCTCCCTCCCTCCTTCCCTCTTCTTCCTTCCCTTCCTTCCTTCCTTCCTTCCTTCCTTCCTTCCTTCCTTCCCTCCCTCCTCTCCCTCTCTTTTCCTCTCTTCTTTCTTTCTTTTTCTTTTCTTTTTCTCTTTCTTTTTTTTCCTTCCTTCCTTCCTCACCCTCTCTCTCTTTCTCTCTTCCTCTTTCTCCCTTTCTTTCTCTTTCTATTTTTCTTTTTTTCTTTTTCTTTCTTTCTTTCTTTCTTTCTTTCTTTCTTTCTTTCTTTCTTTCTTTCTTTCTTTCTTTCTTTCCAGAACAAAGTAAAATATTTCCAAACACTGTTAATAAAAAGGATTTTTGACAGTACTTAGAAACATGTAATAGATTTACCTTAAAAAGATGAGTATTTTTAATTAAGGCAAAACTGATATTTTTTCAGCAATCACAACCAAAGTTTGATATCTGTATCTCTAGAAACACCAACTTCTCCACTTCTGTTAACTTTTTTTCAGTATCTGTTAACTCTCTGACAGCATAAAATTGGGAATAAAAGATACTCTTAATCTCCATTTTCACTGAAATACTAGAATTCAAATATTTTCAAATACTATAGTTCAAATATTTTCCCCAAGATTAAACACTGTGGCAGAGAGAAAGATATGGAATTGAAGCTACAACCAGAATGACAATAAATTCCATTGTTATTTGCTTTTTAGTATGCTTAGACTGTTTTTGAAAATAAGAGTCTATTAAAACCATATCTTCTAAAGTACATCAGTGAAAGGATAAGAATGAAAGCAAATGATAATTGCAAAAAAAAGCCTCTACAAATATCTTTTTCTACTGGGGTTAAAACACTTCAAAAGAAGTAACAGATGATCATTAAAACTCTTTTAATTGTACATTCTTCCTTTTATAGGGTAAAGCCAAAGTTTATGAACATTAGTCCCCTATAGATCTTTGCTAATCCACATGGGTGGTGGTGAAAGATTTTAACCAGTTCTCCTTAAGATATGAGATAGTTTTAAGTGGGCTGATTAGATGAGGAGGAACAAAAATCCTTGTAGGACTATCAGTTGGAAAAGCAATGACTGCATCTAGACATTTATACATAATCACTTTGGTTCTCTGAGCTTAGGAGTTCGTAAGAGTAAATGAAAAAGAGATGGGAGAAACAGAAAACAAAAGTAAAATGATAGACCTAAATTCAACCATTTATATATTATAAATTTAATCTATAATATAATTAAATTATATTATATATTATACATTAACATTACATTTTACACTAAATTCTAACGGCCTAAAAACTCCAATTAAAAGGCAGAATTTTGCAGAAAGCATAAAATAGCAAGACTCAACTATAAACTCCCTACAAGACACAGAAAAACTTTAAATATAAAAACATAGCCTGGGGTGCCTGGGCGGCACAGTTGGTTAAGCATCCAGCTCTTCTTTTTGGCTCAGATCGTGATCTCAGGGTCCTGAGATCTAGCTCCTAGTAGAGCCCCAGTAGGTTTTTGTGCTCAGCAGGGAGTCTGCTTGAGATTCTCTCTCTCCCTCTCCCCTCCACATTTCTCTCTCTCTAATAAATAATCTTTAAAAAAAAAGACACAGGCTGAAACTAACATGGAAAAAGATATGTCATGTAAACTGTAAGTATAAGAAAGATAGAAGTATATATTTATAAGGTATATAAATAACAGATATAATCATCTTGAAGACCATGAGTACTACCAGAAATAGAGAGAGGCTTCTGTAATGCTAAATGAGGTGATTTACTAAGAAGACAGCAATTATAAATGTTTATCAGCTTAATAATAGACTCCCAAAATAAACAGAAGCAAAAAAACTGACAGAATTAAAGGGAGACATAGATGATGTTTATAAGAGGTGATTTGGACACTTAATCTGAGTGATTCACAAGCTAATGTTTAAAAAATTTAGTAAAAACATATATGACCTAAGAAATACTATCAAAGACCTTGATCTAATCAATATTTACAGAACTCTACATCTAATAACTGCAGACTACACATGATTTTTAAGTTCATGTAGTAATTCAACAAAATGAAAACAGGTCATGATAAGTTTAAAGATGTTGAAAGTCAGCAGTGCCTGGGTGGTGTAGACCTTAAGCACCTGCCTTTGGCTCAGGTCATGATCCCAGGGTCCTGGGATCAAGCCCCACACTGGGCTCCCTGCTCAGTGAGAAGCCTTCTTCTCCCTCTCCCATTCCCCTGCTTGTGTTCCCTCTCTCACTGTCTCTCTGTCTGTCTCTGTCAAATAAATAATAAAATCTTAAAAAAAGATAAAGATGTTGAAGTCAGTATATTTTCCATTCACGATAAAATAAAATTAAAAATCAACAATAACAAGATGTCTAGGAGAAAAAAAATTTGAAAAGTAAGCAACAAAACTAATAACTCACAGGAAAAAAGAAATTAAGGACAATTATAAAATATTTTGAATTAAATGATAATGAATACATGGCATATCAAAATCTGAGATACAGGGAAAGGAGTGCTTAGAGAACTGAAATAGCTTTAAAAACCTACAGAATGAGGTTCCTCCTTAAGAAATTAGAAATAGAGAGCACGTATGGCTACAGTAAGTACAAGAAGGAAAATAGTCAAGATAAAAGCAGATATGAAAGAAATAAAATAGAGACAGATAGTAGAGATAGTACTGTTAAAGCTTCAAAGATCAGCAAAATTGGCAAACCCCTACCTAGGCTGATCAGAAAAAGAGAGAGGACATAGATAATCAATACCAGAAATGAAATAGCAGTTATCACCACAGATAATAAGAGACCATTATGAATGAACAATGCTATGCCAACAAACGTGACAAAATGAAGTAGAAAACGGTCATGACAATTTTAACTCAGTAATATCAATATAAGAAAAAAATATAAAATATAAAAAGATGTATATATGCTAAAGAAGTTAAATTCATTATGAAAAGCCTTCCTAAAAAGGAAATCTCAGATCCAGATGGTTTTGTTAGTGAATTCTATCAATTATTCTAGGAATAAATAATATAAATTTTACACACACTTTTCCAGTGACAGAAGAACAAACTGTCCAACTAATTTTATGAGACCAGTATAACTTTAATAAAAAAAAATAAACTGGATAAAGTCATTACATGAAAAGGAAACTGTAGATAAACAAACTTCATGAATATAGTAGACAAATATACCTCATGAATATAGGTACAACAAATCCTTAATAAATATTAACAAATCAAATCCAACAATACAAGAAAAGGGTAATACATTGTGACCATGTAGTTTCTACATGAGAAAGTCAAGATCAGCTACCTTTCAGAAATCAATCAATACAATTCACCAAATTAAAAAATACTCACAGAGGATGAAAAGGAGAAAAATTATTTCAGAAAAATTCAACAAATACTCGTGGTAAAAATTCCCAGAAAGCTAGAAAAAGTAGAAAACGTCCTCAATCTGATAAGAGACACATATGAAGAACCTGAATCTAGCCCCCTATCTCAAGCCTCCCCTAAGATCAGGAACAAGGCAAAAATGCTCGCTTCCACCACTCCCACTGAACATTTTACTAGGGATCTTAAGGAGGCAAAGGAAAGAAATAAAAGGCGGGAGATCAGAAGTTAACTGTAAAACTCTTCCTATTTACCTATGATACGCTTGTTTACATGCAAACTCTAGAGCATCCTCTAGTAACACAAATAGGTGCATTTAACAGGTCTAGGATACAAGATGAATGCTTGAAAACAACTGTATTCTTCTACTCTAGCACCAACGCTGGAAAATAAATGTGAACAATCCCATTTAAAATAGTTCATACACACACATAGAAAAAGGGACTAAATTTAATACACACACATATATATATATATATTCATTTAGGGCCCTTAAACTAAAAGGAGTATGGAATTGAAAGATTAAGTATAAACATCTCACAGTACAAACGTTGGTTAATGACTATGTGCACACCAGGTAAGCTTTGTTTTGTAGTCCTGAAGCAGGTCACCGTGCCTGGTATCTAAATACTCAATTATTATGCCTGATAAACAAAATGCTATTTGACAGTTGTGGTCTGTCCTCAAAGAGAGGGGGAAGTTTATTGGTCAATTATAAAACAGATAGCTTTTTTATAGTCAAAAATACAACCATGACACTTGAAGTTATAGCTGATCCTATGCTTTAACAGATGATAACTTTCTTTAATTCATTTTAATTGTGTAATTGTTATACAGTCTTTAAAATATATATTCCCTGATTTAGCTGAAGTTTATGTTAGACATACCTTAAGTTCTAACTTTTAAAAAGATAAAGGATTCATTCAAACCCACATTCAAACTTGGCAAAGAAACCACCAATTGTTGTTTTTTTTTTTTTTAAGATTTTATTTATTTATTTGACAGAGAGAGAGAGACAGCCAGTGAGAGAGGGAACACAAGCAGGGGGAATGGGAGAGGAAGAAGCAGGCTCCCTGCTCCCTGCTCTGCTGGGGTTCGATCCCAGGACCTTGGGATCACACCCTGGGCTGAAGGCAGATGCTTAACAACGGAGCCACCCAGGCGCCCCCCAACCAATTGTTTTATTTATCCTATTAAACATTAAGCATTGCAGTTTCATAATATCTTTTTGAAAGGTATTTAAAGTATAATTTTTAAAGCTTTAGAAATACAAACTTGTCTAGGCATTTTATATATTTTTATATGTATATCTAAAACTGTTCCTATTTCATCTATATTAAGATACGTTTAACATGCACTTTGGGTAAATAGCAAAACACATGTTGAAAAAACACCAGTTTCTTTGTGTAACTATGCAGATACTTGAACAATAACAATAAAACACTATTTTATTTCATATTTTATGTTAAGACATGGGAGTATGTTAGAAGAGTATCACCTGGTAGAACTCAAATACATGTGCATATATACATATGTGTGTGCACATGTGCGTATGTAAATATATGTGTGTAAATCTCTTTCCGGATACATTTTAAAGTGTAATAAACACATGATTACCTATCATGGAGCTAGGTTCGTATCCATTTAACTGTACCAGTTTTCTTAGCTTATTAAGGGAAATTCTTGTTTTCATAAGCTTTTGAAGAGAATTTGCCAGTGTTAATCTCCCCAAAGCCTCAACTTTGTGAGCCTTGGAGACTCCTGGAAAGTCTGCTTGTAGTAAGGAACATCATTACCTAAAGTACTTTGTGAAGCAATGCGGTTTTGCTTCATGACTTCATTCTGCGTTTGCACCACATTCTCACTGCTGGGGAGCCTGGGCGTGGCCACAGGGAACCCCCTCTGCTGGATGGCTTCAAGATCAACTGTCAGAGATGATGCCCACTGAATAATGGATAAATGACAGTTCCCTGACATAGGTTTGATGGCCATAAACGTGTTCTGGGATTGCCTTAACATTCAAACTCGGAGACTGACTGAGAGAATATTATTTCTAAATGCCAAGCTAATGAGAATTGTGGAGATTTTCAGTAGGCACTTCTCTTACTAGTGTTTGAGGCAATTATAGAGAGAATGGGTCAGAGCAATTTTCTTCCTGCACTGGGAAAATCTTTTCTTGCTACTGAAAGCAAAGGTATTCAAATTCAAATCAAGCTTCTCATCACAAATGTTCTGTTTGTGAAAGACATTACAAATAAGTAGCACCCCCACCCCCACCAATCAGGTTGTATTCCCCGTGAGGTCGGTGTACTTCATTGCAAATAATATGGTGTTAAATCAACAGGTAGAATCAACCTGCTTTATGCTTTATGAGAAAAATTTAATTTCTTGACACCCTATATATGACATACGTTTCTTTGATTTCTGTTAATGATATAATCCCTTATGATACTATGGATAATCAGATATAAAATGGATATGAACACTTTTACTCCATGTTAGCCCTCTCTGAATAAACAAGTTTTCAATGAATTCAGAAATGTCATAATTCAAGTATTGTATTTATTAAAATGAGGTTGAGTATGATAAGAGACCTTGCAATGTATGCAGACAGCGGTTTGATAACTAAGTTTACAGGCTTGATTGAAAATTCCTTGTTTCACCTTTTGTTTTACAGTCATAATGGCATAGCCACAAAGTTTTACTTATAAATGTTAAGGGAAAAGAAGGCAAGGTGACTAGATAATTTAGTGTTAAAGAAAAACTGACAGGGGTGCCTGTGTGGCTCAGTTGATTAAGCATCTGCCTTCAGCTCAGGTCGTGATCCCAAGGTCCTGGGATGGAGTTCTGCATTGGGCTCCTTGCTCAGTGGGGAGCCTGCTTCTCCCTCTGGCTGCTGCTTCCCCTGCTTGTGCTCTTTTGCTCTCTCTCTCTTTTGGTCAAATAAATAAATAAAATATAAAAAAAAAAGAAAAAGAAAGAAAAATTGACAGAATATCTTCCTAGTGAGACAAAAATGAAAAAAAATGTGTTGACTTTCTTTTTATAAGAACTATTAAGATTAAAAGTTTCCATTAACCAGTGGGAAAAATATAATATAATTCTCTTTTTGTATTCTATGATTTATAAGCAAAAGTATACAGCAGAGCACCCGCCGCTGTGAATATCTCTAGACAAAATTCCCCAATTGAAAATCCAGAGAGGAAAAACATGGGGGTGTGTGTGCATGTGTTCGTGTGTGTGTGTGCGTGTATGTATAGATTGATAGAAGATAAAAAAGAGAGAGACTTGTTTTATGAATTAATATGTGTCACAAATTAAAATAAAATTCCAAAGAACAAGTTTCTAAGAAAGAAAATAATTTCAAATAAATTATTTATTTCCCTTAATAGAATAAAAACCACAGCTACTCACCTAACCTCTCAATGGAATAATACCGTTGTTTACTATCCACACGCACTGTCTCGGCATAAGGGCTTCCAACACCGTAACCAATAATGTAACCTCGCACCACGATATTTGGGTTCAAGGGCGGAGTCCAACTCATGATGATACAGTTGGTCTGGGGCCTCACGTGAAGAGAGCTCGGTTGGTCCGGGACTTGAGACTCTAGAATTCAAGAAGAGGCATCGTTCGTCTGTCTCATACTAGGACATAGAGCATGCTAAGACTTCCCATTTAGGCAAGACTTAATATCATATTCCATAGACCTTCAAATGGTTCATCACTTACTGCCCGATTCCTCCTTATGTCAGCACGTGATACATTTTCCATGTTTGACTTGACTTTCACATAGTTTCTTAAACACAGAAGGCACTGAGCTCCTTCCATAGACATGTAGCATCATGCATCTTTATTCTAATAGTTTTTCCTTGGGCTGCCCCCCCCCCATACATCTTCTTAGGTATCATCAATACTGAGTGAAATCAGAGAGGATGTAAGAATAATAGAAAGGGAAATGAAATGTCAAAGTGGTCTTGCTCAAGGATTATTTACTCTGATTTAACTAAAAAACAAAAATAAAGCAGTCTTTTCTTAAGAAATTGTCAGGAGAAACAGTTTAGGGCCACGATTTGCTCAGCATGATTAGGATTGCACTTGACCCATAATTTAGTGCATCTCTGAAAAGCACATTCATTGTTAAAGGAAAGGAGACAGTGGCTGGGATTGCAGCCACATAACCTTTGGAGTGTGCAAACTTGGTTTCAAACCAGGCTCTGTCATTTACTAGCTGTGCACTCTCATGAAGTTATTTATCTTCTCTGAGATTACCTTCTAATTAAATTGGCATTCCAAATATTGATTGCCTCAAAGCCTGAGCTCTGGAAGTAAGAGTTTCAATTTGTACTGTATACTCACCATCTCAGAGAAACCTTAAGACCTTATTCATCCTGTCTCCTTTTCCTCATGTGTAGAATGAGGCCAAAGATAGCAATGGTCTCAGAGGATGCTGAGAAGATTTAATGAGATAATGCATAAAAGTGCTCTCATTATGAATAGCACCAACTGATGCTAGCTGTTAGGGAGTAAATGTACATGCTACCCGGACATAAATTTTCTTTGAAGGAGATTGTGTGTTGAAAATTAATAAATTGGAATTCTGGCTTTAAATCATCCTTCTTCCCTCTGATACCATCCCTAAAGAAATGATGCATTTTCTCAATGAATATCATCATTCACTTAATAAATATTTATAAAGCACCTACTATGTTTGGGGAATGGGGCAGGGTACCCATGATGATTAGGATGCAGGACAGAGTGAATATGGCCAGCATAAAACATGTACCTTTGGAATTTACACTTTCATGGGAAAGACAAGTAAAAAGGTAGTTATAATATACTATGATACATATTTTAATAGGATTAATACAAGAATATATTCCCTATTTTTTGAAAATCACAGAAGTATTCTGGAAAGAAATTTAAGAAAGAATGTGCCCATCTAAACTTTAGTAGTCCATTAAGTGTTTGGCACCTTACCTGGCGATTGATGGGTACTCAAAAGTACAAGTGATGTGAACCTTATTCAAACTACTCATGTTCATTATCTTTTTCTTAACTGATAATCTCTAAAGGTAACATATGTCAGATAATGCAAAAGAGTTTGATGACTAAAGGTAATATTAAAATATATTTTTTTCCTGATGTAATAGCAAAAGTGATAAAATCTCTTTTACCAACTTTAGCCACCTTCAACACACATGCTTCTAGCTTAAGTGATATATGGAAGCATGCCTTTTATTAAAGTTTTTAAAGCAGGTCCCATACTAACAGCTTTTCAAAAGGCGCTACATTCTAAAGATGCTATATCGGCAGCATTTTCTAAAGTAGCTTTTTTTTTTTCTGAAGATGCTCGTTTGTGAACAAAATGGGACAAGCTTTTATTTGTCTGCCCTAAAGAAGCCTGTGACATAATATGCAAAGGTGTCATAAAAAATTATCTCAAAATGTGGATATAAACCTTAACAACAGAAACAATGTTTGTGAAGGATTTTCTACTATAAACCTTAAGGAGAAGTAATAAAAGAGATAAAAGGAATGGATTAATACTTTTCAACTCTATTGCCACACAGGCTCTCCAGTGTCCTTGAAATGTAATGGGCTCTACAGTGAATTCTGCTGAACACTTTTGAAGCTTTTGCAATAATTACCGAAAACAACAAGAAAATCTGTCTGATCTTATATTTAGAAAATGAACTAAATGCAATGACTTCTTAAAAACAATATGAAAACCTAATGATTTTAATGATAATTTTCAATATCTTTTAGAATAAAAGGAAAAAAATATTTAAAATGTTTTCTTTTTTTTAAAGATTTTATTTATTTATTTGACAGAGAGAGAGACAGCCAGCGAGAGAGGGAACACAAGCAGGGGGAGTGGGAGAGGAAGAAGCAGGCTCATAGCAGAGGAGCCTGATGTGGGGCTCGATCCCATAACGCCGGGATCACGCCCTGAGCTGAAGGCAGATGCTTAACCGCTGTGCCACCTAGGCGCCCCTAAAATGTTTTCTGAACAATAACTTCTCCATCTTTCTGCAAACCACAGACTAGCTCCCCTACAAGTTAGTTAGGTCAGTATATACAGAACTGGATCCCTTAGAGCTTTATAAAGCAAATAGGGTAATGAATGCACAAACACTCTTGAAGAAGAGGGACTCTTGGTACACAATACTTATTTTTTTTTCACTGCATAAAAGTAGTTTCAATCCTAGATCCAAACCTTAAAACAATTTTAACATGATAAAAATAAGGGGGTCAATACATAAGAATATATGCTGTCTCCCCAGCAAAATTCTTAATGGGCTTTTACCACCCCTGTAGGATCATAGGGCCATAAGAAAGGGTGTCCATCAAGGCAGCAGTAGACTTAAGCCATTTATAATATATGGCCTTGTCATAATGATAACTGTGTTAGGAGATGGTTCATAATCCGGAATAGCCAGTTTGTACCCACCTACTCACTTCTTTTTTTTTTTTTAATTTTATTTATTTATGTGACAGAGAGACAGCCAGCGAGAGACGGAACACAGCAGGGGAATGGGAGAGGAAGAAGCAGGCTCCCAGTGGAGGAGCCTGATGTGGGACTCGATCCCAGAAAGCCAGGATCACGCCCTGAGCCAAAGGCAGACACTTAAGGACTGTGCTACCCAGGCGCCCCCCCACCTACTCACTTCTTAATGTAAAGACAGAAATGACATTTTCCTTTTATGCGACCTCAGTCAGTTTTCTCTAACACAGATGACCTTATGGATTAGGAAAATGGTTACTACTGGAATGAACTATAAAACATCAATTTAGAAAATTTGCCATGAAAGTATGTGACATGTTTGAAGGCTGAAACCGAAATTCACTACTCAGAAGTACATGAAAGATTTTACAAGTACCTCTAGGACAATAATTCAGTATATAAAGCATACGGAAGTATTAAGGTAATTATTGAAATAATTTGAAACCAAAGAACTTTTTGCCTGAGTATATAAAGCATACGGAAGTATTAAGGTAATTATTGAAATAATATGAAACCAAAGAACACATTTTGCCTGAAATATCCAAATTAATGAGCCCCAAATTTCTACTGAAATCTGAATTATCACAGTAACTAGGTCAACTGCCATTCTTGATTACACTATGGAATTATGGATTCTGTCTTGGTTTAATTTGTTCCTAAAGAATAGTTATTATTTTTTGAGTGACAATTGCAATTTTCACTAATGAGTAGTGTTCACAGATAGCACGTTAGGAAATTTATCATATTAATCCCCATGACGTTTCAAAATTATTGTGCATCTCCTATGTGCCAGTCATAGTTCTAGGTACTGGGGATATAGTTTTGTGGGAAGTAAGACTAATAAAATAATAAACACACAAGGAAATTGGGAGATCTTGTTAAGTGCTATGCTGATGGAATAGTAAGGTACTCCTGGTAGAGTCTAAGGTGAATGATCAGAAGGAGCCAGTCAAACAAACAGCAGGCTGGAAGAGGGAATAACTGCTACAAAGTCTGTATAGCAAGAATGAGCTTGGCATTTGGGGAAATCAAAAAAGGTCATTGTGCCTGGACTAAGAAGAGAAATGAAGAAGAGAAAAAGAAAGTTACCCAGTGGGAATGTAAAATGGTACAAATGCTATGAAAAACAGAATGACAGTTTAAAAAATAGAATTACCATAAGATCCAACAATTCCACTTCTGGGATATTCACCAAAGAATTGAAAGCAGGTACTCAAACAGGTATTTGTACACCTGTATTCACAGCATAGTCATTCACAGTAGCCAAAAAGTAGGTGAGATTCAGGTATTCATCAACAGATGAATGGATAAACAAATTGGGGTATATACATACAATGGGATATTTTTCAGCTTTCAAAAGAAGGAAATTCTGACACATGCTATAACATGGGTGAGCCTTTAGGACATTATGGTAAGTGAAATAAGCTGGTCACAAAAGGACTAAAATTGTATGATTCCACTTCTATGAGATACCCCGAGTAGTCAAATTCTGAGACAGAAAGTAGAATGGTGATTGTTAAGGGTTGAGAGGAGGGTGGAGTAGGGAGTTATTGTTTAATGGGTAGAGTTCCAGTTTTGCAAGACAAAAAGAGTTTTGGAAGATTGTGGTTTTGATAATGGTCACACAACAGTGTGAATGTACTTAAAGACACGGAACTGTACACTTGAAAATAGTTAAGATGGTTACTTTTATGTTATGTGCATTTTAAAACAATATTAAAAATTAGGAAACCCTAAATATGTATTTTTACTTGTCTGTGTGGCCATTGTGGAAATGTAGGATGCATATTTGGGACATTTGGGAGGTGAAATCCACAGAGGTATAAACTGGATGTGAATGGTGTGGGAAAGAGACTCAATGACAACTCACAGATCTTTGGCTTGGGTGGCTTTGGGTGGATGAGCTACTGAGATGAAGACAAACAAGGAAGTTCTTGGGTCATGTTAGATTTGAGATGCCTATTAGTCATGTCTGTGGCTATCTCAGGGATGTACATGGGTACGTAAGTCTGGGGTTTTAGTGAAAGGCCATGGTCAGATACACAGATGTGAAAGTCATCAACATATAGATGGCATTGAAAATAAATGCACATGAATAGAGATATAGTGTGAGCATGTATGTAAACAAAATACAAATAAGATCTTGTCAAATAAATAACACCACTCCAAACTCCTTCAAGTCTTCCCATAGTACATTGTAAGGTCCAATTCCTTACCATGGCCTAAAAGGTCATGTATGATCTACCCCATTCCGCCTTAGCTCTCTATCTTCATCTCCAACCACTTTCCCATTTGCTCACCTTACCCCAGCCATCTTCTACACACTGGACACTTTGTTGTTCCTCAAACATGCCAAGCATGCTCTGGCCTCAGGGCATCTGTGTTTGCTCTACCATCTTTCTGGGAAGCTCTCTCTCAGATATATCTTCTTCCCTTATGCCCTTCAGGTCTCTGTTATTTAATTTCCAACTTCAGCCTTCCCTGGGTACCGTATTTAAAATTGCAATCTTTCCCTAATCTCTAATCTAATAATCACCTGTCTTATTTTTTTCCCCTTAGGATTTATTGCCATTAATTGTGCTTCCTATTTAATGTGATTATTTCATTATTCTTTGTCTCATCTCCTTCCATAAATTCTCTAACTCCTGTACCTAGAACAGTTCCTGGCACAATGTGCTCAAAAATACGTGAACAACATCTACACTTTCTATAAGGTTCAATATAACTGTTATTACATATGACTGTCATTAACTATAAAATTACCAAAATTTTATATAGCTCTCTCAAGTTAAGAATTTTAAGAAAGAAAGGAAATAAGAGAGAAATGAAACAAGATGAATATACAGTTATTAAAGTTGTTTTCTCTTAGTGGCCAGAAAGATTTGTGTCTGCTGGCTCCTGCTAATGAAAGTGATTGCTGTTGTGTACCATCTGCTATGGACAGCTCTACCGTGTGGCATCAGGCAGCTGGTGCTTTTGACAAATACTCACATATCTGTTCTCGATTTAGTGTGCTGCATTTTATGGGTCATTTTGTTAGAGTTTTTTTCTAGTCCCTAAGAGCCTATATTTCTTTACAGGGAATTACATACAGCAATTGATAGAGCCATATTCTATCTTTCCAGACCATTCGGATACATACTTATGTGTTCATTTCTGTTGGTGGGGTCTGTTCTCACCAACAGACATCAGCTTCCTCAAGCCACTAATGTCTATAAACTTTGAATGTTATTTGTTTATTTATTGTAGTGAATAATCACTTCTATTTATCAATATACTACACTTTCTTTTTATTTTGTTTGTTCGTTTACTTATTTATTTTTGCTTTACTCCTACCATCTCTTCAGTATTAACTATTTACTTTTTATTTTAAAAATTTATATGCAGCAAATTCACTCAGTGGTATACAAGTGGAGTCATGTATCCACCACTCCCATCATGGGACAAAACAGTTCCATCACCCTCAAACTGTCCTTTTTCCTTCCAGTGTTGGGGAAAATGGCCTCCATCTGTTGAGTTCTTGATTTGACAAATACTAACAGAAAGTTAAGATACCTGTCTAGGGAGGACGTTGGCATGTCAAATAGAACACAGGAAAAAACACAATGAAGTCAATTTTATTTACAAATCCTGAGTTCTTGAGTGGGAAAACCAAAACTTGATAGTGAGAGACGACACGCTTGATGTGGCTTTCTAAGAGCACGGTGGGATCAGAGCCTATCAATATCTGGGAGATTTATTTTCTCAATTTAGAATTCAGGGACACCAACTTCAAAAAACAGAATCTCACTAGAATCTTATGCCTTCCTCCCATGATGAATTTTATCAGCTACCTCATACTGAATAATCTCCAGATTTGGAGCCATTCAGATAATAAATCTTATTCTTTAACAGGGCATGGGGAGTAGGGTCTCAGTCCTTGCCAAAGGATGTGCTTCCATGAATTTTTCAGGCTCATTTTCCTCCAACTGGATTAAAACCCTACTCTCGGGGCGCCTGGGTGGCGCAGTCATTAAGTCTCTGCTTTCGGCTCAGGGCGTGATCCCAGAATTCTGGGATTGCGCCCCACATCAGGCTCCTCCGCTAGGAGCCTGCTTCTTCCTCTCCCACTCCCCCTGCTTGTGCTCCCTCTCTCGCTGGCTCAGTATCTCTAAAATCTTATGCCAAGCATCTCGCTAGAAAACTTGAGTTTTCATTTTAACATCTTACTTGAAGAAAAGGTAATGCATTTCTACATGTAAATAAAAATATACCAAATAGAGCAAAGCATGTTTCTAGCTCTCATTTATCTTAAATTGTTTTTGACTCTAAGAATGGACATTAATAGAGAATCAAACTATATAAATTGTATGAGTTAAACATAACTAATACCTGGCTATGAATGCTTACATATTGACCCATCTATTCAATATTAATTGAACATCTACAATGTAGCCTAAGGCACCATGCCAAGCAGTGAGAAGTTCAAATCAAATAAAGCATAGTCTTGCTTCTAGTCTGCTGAGAAGAATGGGATAGATGCTCATGGCATGCCCGCGAGCAGACTTAGAGGAAAGACATCTGAATGAAACTCAGATAGGAAAACTTCCTAGAAGTAAAACATGCAGCGAGTTTTGAAGGACAAGTAGGTGTAAAGTCATGTGAAGGGCACTCTGGCAAAAGAAACACCAAGTGTGAAAGTATGAGATATGATGGAGTGCATCTGGAGAGATGCATAGATATGCTAAGATGTCATGGAATGTCAGACTAGAGGATAAGGGCAGGACCACAACAGGAATGGTTTGAATAGAGAAATGACATCATCAGATCTGGTTATGAAAAATTACTCTGGCAGCATGATGAAATCCAGAGAGGAGCAAACTGGTGTCAGAAGACCAGGTGGGAGGCTATTTTCAGTTGACAAAGGATGACAGCCTGACATAAAATAGAATGGTGGGAGTGGAGAGGAGAGGATGGAATCCAAGTCTGTTAGGGAAGTAAAAATGACAGGTTTGGGGTATATGGGTAGTGAGCAACAATGGAGGAGTTGAGGACAGGGAATCTGCTGGCTTGGATGACTGATGGATATGGGTACCACTTCCAATGTGAAGAACACAGGAGGGAGGACACAATCTTCTAGAGTAGGAATGATACCTTAAGAGATCATCTCATCTCACAACCTCTAATTGCACAAAAGGATGGGTGTTTGAGCCCTCCATCTTTATTACACTTGAAACTACCAAAAGAAAAAAACAACAAAATCTTTAAAACCATCCTTGACCCTTCTATTTTTGATTTATATAAGAAGTGATAACTTTGCTCTCTTTTGCCTTCAATCCCATCACTAGAATCAACCACTGCCAACTAGTTTGATATAGGAGAAGGAAAACTTTATGTTCTACCAGAAGTACTGGGAATAGTCTCAACATTTATTGAATAATCTGCTGGTTGAAATGCCAACTTCATTTTAAAGTTTATTTCTCAAATATAGCAAGAAATATTTCTGTCCTCTATATTCTGTTACACTGATCTAATTTGTCTATTTCTATGCCAGACAGTACTATATTGATTTTAAATCAGGCTTTATTGTAAATGTTAAGGTTTATTTTACTTTTCATACTTTCTTGGAATTTTTTTACATTCCTTCTTCCATATGAAGTTAATTCTGATTGGAAGTGTATTAATCATTAATTTGAGAAGAACTAGCATTTATATAATGGTAACATTTTGTATCAAAAATATATTCCTATTTATTCATGTCTTATATTGTATCTTTTAATAAAATGTTATTTTCTTCATCTACATTTATTTAGTTTAATTTAGTCTTAGATATTATACTTTAGGTTGCCATATGAATGCATTTCTTTTCTTTTTAAGGTTTGAACTAATTATTGTCAGTATAAGATAAAGCTATTGTGTGTGTATTTATGTATATATTGCCCTAATAAATTTCCTTATAAATTCGAATAGGTTTTTAGTATAGTTTCTTGGAATTTCCAAATATGCAATCACACTGTTTATAAAAGTAATATTTCTTTCCTTCTGTAATAAAATGTTATAGCTTTTTAAGTTTTTTTTTTTTATGTCTGTTCATTTATTTCTCACCAAAACCTCTACACTTTGTTAAATAACAGAAATAGTAGGAAACATCTGTGGTTTGTTTGAGTCTTAAAGACAATGTATTCAGTATTTTATTATTAGCAGAATGCTTGCTTTTAGTTTTTACAAAACAGTAACATTTCAAAGGTTTCCTTATATTCACATATTAACATGAGTTTTTAAAAAATTGATAATGACTGCCTGATTTTACAAAATGTGTTCTTGCATATATTGATATAATTATATGGCAATGACCCTTTAAATTATTATGATATATTATGATATAATTATATGACAATGCCCTTTTAATTAGATGGTGGGCTTTTAAGACACATTGAATATATTCCCTGCTTTTGTATCAGAATACATCTATTCCCCTATTCCTCTAATGCAGGCAATAAAGTTTTATCATCATGAACAAGAAGGAGCTTCATAGAACAAGTGGTTATTAGTATTTCATATCCCTGAGATCTAATTTATGAAAACCAGCAACGACAATAAGCATTTGTTGAGTACTTCTTATGTATCAGACATATTGCTTAGTACTTTCTTGCCATTATCATAGCTAATTCTCACACAGATCTGTTGAGATGGATACTGTTGTTACACCCCATTTACAGATGCGAAAACTCAGGTCTTAGGCAAGTTAAGTTACTTGTGCATGATAATACAGTGAGTGGAGCAGAATTCAATTCTAGTTATTAGGACTTCAGAGCTGAGAACCTTATCCACTACATTACACTTAGAAAAAGTCAAGGAAGTCATAAAGGGATCAAACATTTCATGACTATATTAAAAAGTCTGCTATGGTTAAGGAAAGGATTTGAAACTTCCTTGAACATTTATCCAAGTCTAAATAATTTGTGCCACCCTTTGTATAGCGGAGCTCTGAGATTTTGAACAACCACTTGCCCAAGAACTAAAGCAGATTTTAAATTGGTTTCAAAACACAGTTTGGCTTTGCCTACAACACTCCTTATAAGTAAGATGAATTCTACTTGAATGAGAATAAGGGCCTAGATTCTTCAATTTCATGACGGATTGCCTGCTATATTAATAGCTCATCTCATTCGCAAGTCTTTTTGTCAACCAGTAACCCAGAATATCATGGATGGCTCCAGTCAAAAGCCCATGTGAAAGAAATCCTTTTTCATGACATGCCTCTTATACCTACATTCCTCTGTGCATAAAATCACATACTAACATCGTTATATCTCCAGAGGGCTACATTTGTGAGCTCACTGGAGTAAACCCTACTTCTTACCCTCAAATTGATATCTTTAACTTGAATGTATTTTAACAGCATGTCATTGGCTTTCACCAAGAATTTTATCAAATAATAGCCAAGCAAAAATAATTTCTGCATTTGTTGAAAGTAAAAGAAAAAAAATCCATTTTTAAAAACTTTTCCTAATATTTTTTAATCTAGTAGATATATAAGTAAACAAGATTGTTTAGGGATTAGGGGCTAAAAGTGATATTCTAGATATAATATGATTTCTTTTGGACCAATGAATTACTTGAAAATATGTTTTTACATTTCCAAGTGTATTGGATATCATATTATTGATTATTAGTTTAATTACATTGTGATCAATGAAGGTGTTTAGTATTATCCAAGAACTTTAATTTCCATTTTCTTACAGCCAAGCACTAAATATTCTTTGGATACTTAGGGAAAAAAAAATATGTGACCCTCTAACTGTGTGAATATTTCAATTGTGATAGGTAAATCTGCAGAATTCCTTCCGTTTAAATTTTTTTTTCCAATTCTGAGAGAGATGTGTAAAAATCCGTGAATGTAACATTGGTCTTTATATACAACTTCCAGTTTATAAACCTACAGAAACTAGAGAAACAAGTTTAATAAAATCACAAGAAATAATTAGACAAAAACAAATATTAGGGCTGTTGAAAGTAGAGGACAAAAAGCTACACTTTTTAATAAATCCAAGTAGGAAAAAAGGAATTGGGTTAGATCAAGAGCCTGAGGGGATACAAATATAATAGTCAAATTATGGAAAGAGCCCAAATGTCCATTGACTGATGAATGGATAAAGAACATGAGGTATATACTTACAATAGAATATTACTCAGCCATCAAAAAGAATAATATCTTGCCATTTGCAATGACGTGGATGGAGCTAGAGTGTATTATACTAAGCGAAATAAGTCAGTCAGAGAAAGGCAAATACCATATGATTTCACTCATATGTGGAATTTAAGAAACAAAATAGATGAATATACGGGAGGGGGAGAAAAAGAGAGAGAAACAAACCATAAGAGACTCTTAATGATAAGAGAACAAACTGAGGTTTGAGGCAGGTTGGGTGTGGGATGGGCTAGATGGGTGATGAATATTAAGGAGGACACTTGTTATAATGAGCACTGGGTGTTGGACGTAAGTGATGAACCACTGAATACTACTCCTGAAACCAATATTGCACTGTATGTTATCTAATTAGAATTTAAATAAGAAGTTGAAAGAAAAAATAAATTAAAAACTGTATACAGTGTGTGATCCTAGATTCAATTCTTGTTTATACAAATGATCTGTAAAGAAAGTTTTTTGGGGTCCACTGAAGAAATTGGAATATGATCAGGATTTTAGGTAAAATCACAATCTGCAAAAATAAAAATGAAAAGAACTGAAAACAAAAGTTTGAAGAACAGTTAAGCACCATATGTTCTCATTTGAGTTATATCTATATTTTTTCATTATAATATATACATATTTTACATATGCATGCATATATTTACATGTGTGTATAAAGAGAGAAATTAGAGGATATGCATTAGAGTGTTAAGTGTGATAATCTGATCATCTTTGGATGGTGAGGCTTGTGCTGGTTTGTTGTCTGTATTTCCTACCTACAATTGTATACATCTGCTTCTATAATGATGACGGTGTACTCAAATGTTAGGGTGTGTTTGCAAATTTTTCTATAAAGATCTGTCAAGATTTGCTTAAGTAGTACAAATTTATGTTATAAAAGCCATATATTTATAAGTAATACATATTTCTTTGACAATTTATATATTTTTAATAAATCAACCCTTTTATCATTATGTAGCGACTGTCTACCCCTAAAGAAGTTGTTGGCCTTAAGAAAGTTACCAAAAAAAGCCCTACACTTGTTTTTTGTTAGGATGACTGCTATTTTTCCCCATCTATTTTCAAATCTTAACATTTGTAAATATTGTCAATTGTAAATACTATAGATCTGGATGTTTTCAAAATTTCATTTAGTAATCTATCCTTGAACTGGTGAGTTTAATACACTTATATTTATTGTTATTATATATCAAAATTAATTTATATGATTTTATCATGAACTTTTAATTTTCTATTTGTTCATAACAAGTTATTTTTATTTTTTTATGATTTCATTTGTATTGGCTGAAAAGCCCCTCCCCCTATTTTTTTTTTTTCTTCTCTACCAGGTAAGAAATAATATAATCTATATCCTTCTGGCTGAAACATTTTCAATTTTGAGATCACATATATATTGTAGTCTAAACTTAATTTTATCTTTACTTTTCACAAGAACATTATAAAAACAATTTCAAAGCTGTTTAACCTCCACAATCTCCTTTTCATTACCACCTCATATTCACCAACTTTTTAAATAAATTCTCCAAAATACGATTTTCATTTTAGGTAATCACAATTTGTTCAGCTGTAACCATATGTTATATTATTTTGTTTATCCACTTTCTCTAATAGTCACTCTGGTTATTTTCTTTCTCTCTTTCTCCTCTTTTTTTTTTTTAAGTACATTCTTTATAAAACAGATAGTGGTCGTAAAGTCTATTTTTCTTTTTGTAAAGGGTGTTTATGTGTTTCCTTTCCTTGAATAATTATTTAGTTGGATATACAATTCTTTAATGATAGTAATTTTTTAAATCAGCACTTTGAGGATATTCATTGTTTTCTGCTTTAATTGTCGCTATTGGGGAGTCTTCATCAATATAATTGTAGTCCCTAAAGAAGCAATCTCTCCTCGAGGCATGTTAAGCTCTTCTTTTGTCTTTATTTTTGGTATACAATGTATCAAAGGTAAAGCATTGGTCCTGAATCTGATAATCCATGTATTTCACCAATTCTGGAAAACTCTCACTTATCTCTTCAAAAATTATTTCTTCTCCATTCTTTATTTTCTTTTTGAATTGTGGTTGAAGCATGTTAAACTTTCTCAGTCCATGTTTTGTCTTTTACGTTCTCTTATTTTTTTCTGTGTGTATTTTTATGCTGTTCCAAGCATTTAAAAGGATTCTTTCTCAGATCTGGTTTGATCTTCTGAATTTTTTGGAAGACATATTGTTTACATATTTTAAGTGTTACATGTTTGAGATTTAAAGTTTCATGACTTGTGTCTTTATTTGTAGTAATCAATATAAAATTATTCATCCATTTAATTCATGTTTATATGTGTATATGTATGTGTGTCTGTACTGAACATGTATATGTGTATATATGTATGCATATTTGCCTGTGTGTATGTCTGTCTGTGTATGCACATGTGTATGTACATGTGGGATATATGTGCATGCCTCTGTGTGTATGTACGCATGTGTACATGTATGCATGCATGTATATATTGTATTTCTGTATGCATGTGTGTGTGCATACATGTGCATGTGTGTCTGTGTATGTATGTATGCATGTATACGTATGCATGCATGTATGTATTGTTATCAGCACCCTGGAATCCTATTAATTTGTACCCTGTTAATTCTTTGACTAATTTTCATTTCTCCAATATTTTTTCCTTTGTTTTAAAAATACATAGTTTCATCTTGCTTTTAACAGGATCTGAAAGTCTCTCCCTTCTACAAAAAGAGTTTAATTCAGTTTTGTTCAATTTTAGAATTCTTCTCACTAAAAGTATTTTCCATATTTCCTTTCTAGTAACTTTATTTTCTTTTCTATTTCAGTACTTTGCCTATAACATAGTTATTTTTATTTTTCCAATAATTTAGAAAGTACATAGTTTAAAATATTTTTGAAAAGCAATTCTTGGGTAGATATGCAATTTGCCATGGTGTTTGTCTCCCATCAAATCAACAATTTGGGGCCTTCACTTATTTCTTTAGGTATCTATTAGGTAAGACTTTCATCATGGAACCATATCTCTGATTGATAAAATGAAGCTTTCCTTAAATGTTCAGACTCTAAAATTCCAGATTTTTGAGCCTCTCATTTCTATAGAATATTATTTTTCCCTTTCCTTGACCTACTTTTCTATTTCAACCTTAGTACTTACTGTTTTCATACCTTTTGGCCTCAAAACCTTTGGCTAATATGAAACTAAAATAAAACACAAACTGACTGGTTTATATTATTTTATGCAAACTTTTATTTTGATACAAGCATACTGTTGGCCCTTGAACAATGTGGGTTTGTACTGCACAGTTCCACTTACACACAGATTTTTTTCCCCATAAATACAAAACTGTCAATGTATTTTCCTTATAATTTTCTTAAAAACATTTCCTTTCCTCTAGCTTACTTTATTGTAAGAATACAGTATATAATATAAAAACATACAAAATATGTGTTCACCATTTATGTTATCAGTAAGCCTTACGGTCAACAGGGGGCTGTTAGTAGTTAAGTTTTGGAGAAACAAAAGTTATATGTGAATTTTCACCTGTGTGGGGAACAGTGTCCCTAACCCTGGCATTGTTCAAGGGTCCACTGTACTTTGTCAATTACTCAAATGACATGAAAATGTTTTTCTCTGGCAACTGTACTAGTTTCTATTACTGCTATACTTAGTGGTTTAAATTATTACAAGTTTAGGGACTCACAACAACACAAATTCTTTATGTCACATTTCTGGATGTTAGAAATCCAATATCATTCTTGGGGAGCAAATATACAGATGTCAGCAGGTGCATGTTCCTTCTTGAGGCTCTAGGAATGATGTGGTTTCTTGCCTTCTCCAACTTCTAGAGATTGCCCACCTTCCTTGGCTCCTGGCCTCACAACACTCCAAGTTCTGCTTCTGTTGTCACACATAGCTCTGTCACTCTTCCTGCCTCCCTGTTAGAAGAGCCCCTGCGAATACCTTGGGCCCACCTGGATAATCCCCTATCTCACAATTCTTAATTTAATAACATCTGCAAAATCTCCTTTGCCATGTAAAGTAACATAGATTCCAGGGATTAGGAGGATATGGACATTTTGGGGACAGAAGCAATACTTCAGCCTATCCTAACTCAGACGTATGTTTCACTGGCCTTCCTTCCATCTTTCCTTCCATCTTCCTCTCCTTCCTTTCTCTATTCTTCAATTTCTTCCAATTAGCCAAAAACTTGCTTTTCTCATTTTTCATTCTTCTGCCCATTCTTAGATTTTCCACTTTTCATACTCTAATTTTTGAAGGAGGATAATTTTATAGGTAGTATTTTTTCTTTCAGGGTGGTCTCATTGATGTGGGAAACAAAGGCAAAAGAAAAATTAAATTGCCTTACTATTTACAGCCACTGGCAAGTCCTTGAAACAGGCAGAGTGACATTCCTCTAGGAACTCAGTTGCCTCAACTTTACTATGCCAAGGGCAAAAGGCATCTCAGTCCCACCCCAGGATCCTATAAATCTATGTCCACAAATAAAAATTCCTTTGGAAACTTCCTTTATCTTTACTCCCCCGCCAAGATATATGTTGGCAATCATCCCCAAGCATATGACCCGCGATATACATCTGAAGGGTCTCATGACTGAGTTTTTACTAAACTGTAATCAATGACCTTTTCCTAACAATAGCTGGCCCCCTCAAGGTCTTGGTAACCTTGTTTCCAAAATACCTTGGAGGCTTGTGCTATCCCTGAACCCCTCCCAACTTGAAAGTATATGATGGGCCACTCCTCAGGACCCCAGTGCTGTTCTTTCTGCCCACGGGTCTTGTCCCCATGCTGTAATAAAACCACCTTTTTGCATGTAAGACGTCTCAAGAATTCTTTCTTGGCTGTGGACTCCGAACCCCAAGATCTTACCTACATCATCATCATTTTAGATTTTATTATTATTCTGAAAATAAGCTTTCACATATTCCTTCTCAGAGCCATGTTCTTGGCGAATATCAAATATCATGCAGGTTCCAAAACATAGGAATTACTTCGTGGTTGACTTCTCATGTGAAGTGAATTTGTAGTAATTCCATTATGCTCTTACTCAATCGGGCTAATAGGACTAATTATCTCTTTCCTGAGGGCAGGAAATTAGAGTCTCCTCCTAGGGTCACAGTTTTTGCTATATCACCTAGCTGCATTTTCACCAGTCCCTCTGTGTTGCTAATTTTGGCCAAGCTCCTCCATTTTAGGGTAGAAGTTTCATTTTAAATGACTTCATTATTGATGGCACTTCACAATTTCTACCTGTTCACTTCAAAATTAGGGGGAAAAAGGCAGCACAACCTGATATCCCCAAGCTCAACTTCCTGGAGGATACCTTGCTGATCTTCATCACAAATTCTCTCATATCCTTATGCAAGAGATTTACGTAAGAAACTTTGGGGAATTCTAATGATCTTGTTTTCTTAAGTTGAAATTCTGAGGCACAAAATAAATATCTTAAAACTTTCCAGCAAACATGCTTTCAGAGAGCCCTGAACAAACAGTGAGGTTTGGGTCTGTACTTATTTTAACAAAACATCCTAATTAAAAGGGCAATCCATAAGGAATTGGAGTATTTCTCCAAGTTACTGTTGATCTTCACGCTGCTTAAGCCAAGCAGAGAAGGCAAGAGGAACCACAAAAGTCACAGAAGGAGAGGGGATTGCTTTTAACTATTTGCACTTCCCACTGCTTCTCTTTAGTGACTTGCAGGCTCATTACCACACTAATGAGTAGATCACTCCCTTGGAGTTCAGCAGGAGACTCAAAAGCAAGAGAGAAAAGTTATGCAACATAATGCACCTAGGGAGGGCAAACACTGCAGTTCCCTCCCAAGAGAGGTTTCTTCCACTACTGCAAAGAATGCTTCCCATTCCAGTTGGTTTTCAAAATGGCTGCTTCCCCCTTAGCTATAATTTAAGGAAAATCAGAGCAATTCTATATGGAAATTTCTGACTTTAGGACTCAAAACTTAGTACATTAACTATGAAAGCTTTAGAAGTCACTTATATCTTATGATTTAAACATCTACATGAATAAGTTAAATGACATGAATATTTAAAGAAACCCACCTTAACTTAAATATAAATATTTATATATAATATATATTATATGTATATATAATATATATAAAGATTTATATAAATAAATATATATATATGTTTATATATGGAAATAGAACAAGCCATCGGGCTGTGTATTCTTTGGAGCTACTCACAACCACTTCGGAGATTGTCTGTTGTCCAAACATTGATTTCTATCAAGGGTGACACTTTTTAATATATGTGTTTTTTTGTTTATTTTCATTTTTTAAGATTTTTATTTATTTATCAGAGAGAGAGAGCACAATCAGGGGGAGTGGCAGGCAGAGGGAGAAGCAGGCTCCCTGCTGAGCAAGGAGCCTGATGCTGGGCTCCATCCCAGGACCTGGGGATCATGACCTGAGCCAAAGTCAGACACTTAACCGACTAAGCCACCCAGGCATCCCAAGGGTAACGCTTTTTAATATTTCAATGATGCATTCAAAGTAAGAGAAACAGGAGGAAGGAAGCGAAATTGAAATCAGTTTAGAGGAGTAACTCAGTGAAAAGAGGTTATGGGTCAATAAATTAAAAAGGCTTAGGACCAAATACGTATGATGTTATTAATTTCTTACAGCTGATAAAATGCTTTGTTTTACAAAGTGAGTAAAACGTATCTGTCCCACACACATATACTTATATACCCTAAAATGGCTGTTTCCATCATCTTTTAAGAGTGAATAATTTCAGGTCGCATGGGTGGTGCAGTCAGTTAAGTATCCAACTCTTGGTTTTGGCTCAGGTCGTGATCTCAGGCCCCTGAGATCAAGTCCCGGGATGGGCTCTGTGTTCAGTGAAGAGTTTGCTTGAGACTCTCTCTCCCTCTCCTTCTTCCCCTCCCATTTGTGCTCTCTCTCACTCTCTTTCTCTCTCAAATAAATTAATCTTAAAAAAAAAAGTGAACAATTTCAAGTCATAATCCATAACAGTATTATGTACAAGAAGCATAAACTCCACTAGTTTTCATCTATTAATTTTTTATCTTTTTTATTTTTTTAATTTTTTTTAAAGATTTATTTACTTATTTATTCGACAGAGATAGAGACAGCCAGCGAGAGAGGGAACACAAGCAGGGGGAGTGGGAGAGGAAGAAGCAGGCTCATAGCGGAGGAGCCTGATGTGGGGCTCGATCCCAGAACGCCAGGATCACGCCCTGAGCCGAAGGCAAACGCTCAACCGCTGTGCCACCCAGGCGCCCCTAATTTTTTATCTTTTTAGATTGCTAATGTGTACATTATGAACAAGGACAAGAGCTGCCTCAACAATTATAATCCAAACTGAAAGAATGAGAAAAGAGGCATTATTTGAAATGTGTTGAAATGTGTTAAGATAATCGACTGGCAAATGAAGAACACTTGGATGAGTGAGAACACATTTTAAACTAACCGTGGTAGAAATAATTTTCCTAAAGGCATTCTCTTTGAAAAATATCTACTATGCTGTCCCATGCACACTTCCTTGTAACCTCAGTCAACCTCCTTTTCCTGAAGTTTTTATTTGAAGTATTATTCGTTTTCATGAAGTCTTTTCAATCAGTGCAGCCATTATCTATTTATCTCTCAAGAGAACTGTTCCTATCTCATGTTTGTACTCCCCATGACTGCGCACACAATGGGTTCTTAATTATATTTCATAATAACCACATCAATACTCAAGAAAGGAAAAAGTGAACAAGAATGTTGCAAGTAGAAGAGGGACATTTTAAAGCCAAGAGTATAGAAGCCTTCAAACAAATCCAATTAAGCAGCATTTATTAAGACTTTGTTTATGAACACAGCATAGAGATTCTTGATTAAAATAGATGTATGGATGGGATTATATTAAGATTGCATGGATACGAAAAGCATATAGTTAAATAGAAAGTTTGTGCCATCCCAGGGGCTGTGATTTTACATTTTGGTTTCACTAGACTGTGAGTCATTTGGAGTGAGGAGAAAGAGCTCATAAGTCAAGTGGAGAGCCCCATTCATCCTAGATATTTTATAGGACCTTCGGCACCTCTGCTCCATTTATTTTCACTCCTTCCAGTAAGAGATATAGTCCCTTAGGTTTGGGTAAATGATATGACCTCATTTCTTAGAATCTTCTGCCTTGATTCACTGTCTTTTATTGTCACTGGGTCAGTTCTAGAGGATTCGAGGAGGCCTTCCTCCAATAATCTGTATTAGCCATTGGACTGACAAAACCTGGTCCTGAGTTTCAGATCTGTGATTACCAGCTTAGTGACTTGATTAAGTTAGTTAAATTTTCTTAGCTTAACTTACTTTCCTTTAAAAGTAAGTCTAATAATATATACCTCATAAAGGTAAGTGAAAGGATAAAGGACAAGTATATAAACTTTAAAAGTTATTTCTTAAATATATAGAAAAATAAGGTATTTGTGTAGCTTATCCTAACTGTCTTTATTCTTTAAATAAGACAGAGCACATCCTCATGACTTTAGACCCTGGCCACCCTGACCGTGCTAGTACTTCCACCACCAACTGGACTACAGCTTCAGGACGTCTGTTCTTGTTATTCTTCCTAGAGGGCTCTTCCCTGACCTATTCATGCGGCTGCCTCCCTCAGTGTGTTAAGGTCTGTGTTGATATTTTACCTAATCAGAGAGATCTTCTCAACACCCTACATTAAACAGAACACCCTGATCTTTCTATTCCGTGATGCTTTATTTTTCTTCACAGCATTTATCACTATCCATCTCTATCTCAATAAAATTTATATCCCTAGAGTAGGGACCTTATTTATTGATTTACCCCTGGTACCTAAAATAATGCCTGATATATATAGTATATGGATCTTCATAAAAGAAATGTATGTTGAATAAATAAATACATGAATGTTTCCTAATGTATTAGTGAAGGATATAACCTTTATGAAGTGTGACTTTGTGTAGATCTACAACTTTTCGATTTATAATGCCCAGGACAAGTCAAACAACATCTTCTAAGTCCCCAGTTACTTTTCCATAAAATCTGACATTATCTCAATGGTTGTCCTGAGATGGCCCATGGTTGTCTAATCTGAGACAATTGTTTATGCTTCAACCAGGGTAATATCTTCAAAATACAAATATAATTAAGTCACTATATTAAAACAATCCTTTAATGACTTGCTTAGTATAAAGCACATTATTGCTTTAATGACATTCTTAGGACAAAGTTCAAAACCCTTAATTTGGTCTTGCCAGATTTAGAACCCACTATCTCTCAAACCTCAACACATGTCATCTTTGTGCTTCAGTCTTGATGGTCTTTTTTTTTTTTTCAGGTCTTGAATAATGTCATGGTCTGTCTTGACTGCAGACCTGCATTCACCTTGCCCTCCACATTTCCTTCCTCAGTCTGGAATGTATGCTTTTCCATAGTAAACTCCTGTTCATCCTTCCAGTCTCGATTTAAAGGTAAACCTTCTATATGTCTGTCTGTCTATCAATCTATCCATTCATTCTATGTTGATAGATCGGATACTACCACTATTCAACCAGTTTTGACCTAGGAAACGGCAATTTCCTATGACTTCACCTGGAATGTCTGTTTTTCTTTGCATGTTCTAAGCTCCACAAGGAGAGGAGCATGCCTTTTATCTACTATTATACTCTCAGAGCTAAGCACAGTGCCCAAGACTTAGTAAGTTTCCTATGAATATTCTTTAATGTGCCAGTAAGAATTACCATTATTATGGAAATGTCATTTGTTGCTTGTTTCCCTGCCACATTATTTTGTGAAACAGAATCTATGACTATATGAAAATCACAAGTGATGGTGAATTACTTAGAGAAGGGAAAGATCAAGAAGGAGAAAAATGAGAAGGAAGAGTTCAAAGAAGAAGGGAGGATAAACCAGAGAAGGGACACTGCAAGAACTGAGACAAGAATAAAAATGAGGGAAGGAGGACACCTGGGTGGCTCAGTTGGTTAAGTGTCTGCCTTCAGCTTGGGTCATGATCCCAGAGTCTCAGGTTTGAGTCCCACATCAGGCTCCCCGCTCAGCAGGGAGTCTGCTTCTCCCTCTGCCCTTCTTGTACTCTCTCTCATTCTCTCTCTCAAACAGATGCATAAAATCTTTTAAAAAATAAATAAAAATGAGGGAAGGGGAGAGAGTAAAAGGGAGAGGAAAAGGTAGGGACATAGCATTTTTACTTTGCAGTAACTTGGATGCTTTCAGGTCTATCAGGGAAGGAATAAGAGGATTTCATTGTCAGTGAATTTGACAGTCATCTGGTGCCTCACATCTTCAATACATGCATGTTTATTCTTTTAGCCACTTTTCCTAGGTCCCAGTTTTAATCGCTTAGCTTGAAGTTCACTGATCATAATGAACTTTTTCAAGTACCTCTTATTTTCATGAATTTCTACTTATTTCATTTATAACTCTAATTCTATATGGTATATTTCTGCTTTATTACTTTTTTCCTGTCGTTTCTATTACCCATTTCTCTTGAATTTTATTTTCTTATTAGTCATGATATTTTTATTTCAAAAACCTTCTCATCAGCTAATTTTGAAGGTTTTGCTTTTATTTAAATTAGTGATAGTGACTTTTATACAAATCTCAATATCTCATCCACACATGTCTCAAGACAACTATCAATTAAGTAAATAAGGCAGATTGTTCCTTACGTAAAAAAAAGATGAAGTGTCAAATATTAATGACCATATCACAAGCAAGCAAAAAATATATATTGCTGTTTTGCTGAAGCATCATAAAAGAGCAAGAGAAGCTATGTGAAGTAATTATATTTCATGATTATTATCAGAAATTGTAGCAGTTCCTGTGAAGAAAATTAAAAGGTTGGTTATTCAATAAAATAAATTTTAAAAAGATTATTTTAAATTATCTTGAAAAAATAACTTATGAGGCCTATAATTAATGCATAATTTTATGTGGTATTTTTGAATAACCTACTGAGGATTTTGTATTTTGTTTTGCTTTGTTTTGTTTTGGATGGAAGGATATAGGATGAATAAATACCCCCAGTGCTGGAACTCATCAGCTTCTATTAAGGGACTCTTTGAAGCTGAAGTAACAAAGAAGACAGAAATCAGAACGATAGAGATTGGAGATAAGTCTTACCATCTAGATCATTCTCGGGAGTCTCTGCTGTGTACCAGTTGGAAGGTGGTCCAGTGCCATTAACTGTCATGGCCGACACTTGAAAACTGTACTGACTTCCTTTCTCCAGTCCTATGAGAGAATTTTCCACAAAGGGGAAAAAAAGTTACTAACAAGTATTTCTAGCTGGGTTTCAGAAGTTTTAGTAAAATTTTAACAGCAGTAGACACACTTTACATGGCTTGTGATTGTTGTGTAATTATTATTATTTTGGCCAAAAGGGCAGGAGTATTATGGCAAGAAATCAAATTATTTTTCATATATTCTCATTTATTTTTTTCTAGTCTATAAAATTGTATCCCTGAAAAAAGCTTCTGGGCAGATGCAGAATATAAAATATGAACGATGAAGAAATAATCAAAAATAGCAAGGATCATTTTTTCTCACAGCCTGCCTATAAATCAAGAGCAGTCATTCTAAAAATTTATGTCTCCATCATTTATTCAAGGTCAGTGATTATGTTTTCTTTGGGCCAAGACAGAAGAATCCAAAGCCACTGCACTTAAGCAGAAAATACTAGATCTTTTGTGTTTCAAAACCATCGCAAAGCATACTTTGTTTTGCATCACTTTCCATAATAGAAGCACAAAGAAAGTCTATCTCCACATTAACTTGGACATAAAATACTGTACACAGTGATGACATCAGGGCTTAGACAGCACAGAGAGAACACAGGTTGATGAGAAATGGCCTATGTATCACTAGTGTGATATATGTAAATTTTTATCTAATTAATATTCTTTTTAACTAAATCGCAAAGTGGCTCATTACCATGACAAATTATTGTAAAGCAAATGACACTTGTTAAAAAACCCATGTGACTTTTTTTTTGAGACATTGAGGACTTGGCTTAAACCAACAAGTCCTTAAACCTCAAGGAATTAAACAACCCTCATAAAGTTCAAAATCTAATCTCTCTTTATTTTTTCTGTTAATCTAAAGTGGCATAAATATTTGGTAACAAAAAAATTCGTAAAGAAAATGAAATATTGGAGGGGCGCCTGGGAGGATCAGTCATTAAGCGTCTGCCTTCGGCTCAGGGTGTGATCCCAGCGTTCTGGGATCAAGCCCCACATCAGGCTCCTCCTCTGGGAGCCTGCTTCTTCCTCTCCCACTCCCCCTGCTTGTGTTCCCTCTCTCGCTGGCTATTTTTGTCAAATAAATAAATAAAATCTTAAAAAAAAAAGAAAATGAAGTATTGGAGAAATGATGCTTATCACGTACAAAGTTACATAGTTATAGATTTTTTTGCAGAGGGAGAGGAGTAAATCTTGGTTCTAAGGGGAATTTTAACTTACTATTACTTGGAGATGTTAAGTAATGGTTAGAATGGACTTGTTAATGTCCAGGGCAGTTACTGTTAATAAATTATATTATTAGAGAAGAAAATTCGATAAACTCACCCACACAAAAGTATCTATGACATAAAATGCTATCTTCTTAAGAGACTTCTAATTTTTTAAGATTGCCTCGAAGCTCCATGAAGAAATGGACTGAGAAAGGTTAGTACTGGTATTGTTTTTGTTATTGCTGGTGTTTTATTTGTATAACCACAGACCCTACTACACTGCCTGACACATGGAAGGCACACACAAAGCAGCTGTTGAAAGATCCACTACAGTGTTGCTTAACACAAATGAAAATATGAGGTTAAAATACAATAGCCAACATAATCAGGTAGGCTGGTGCTCACTTTGGTTTGTCTCTGAGTTCACATGACACTGATCTGAATTTGCTAACATTTTGCACCCTTTCATAGGCACCATGGTTGATGACTGAGGCAAAGAGATTAAAGAGCTCTTCCAGAAAACTAAAAATAGTAGGGAGAGAATTCTGGGAAGAAATGCTTACCTAATCATTATAACTCATGACTTTCACAGTGGTCTTATCTGACATGGCTTAGACCATCAAGAATATTCTTTTGTATTAATTAGAAATTTAACTTTATTTTTTTTGAAATGGATTGACAGTTGTGTTAATACCATCTCCAACAATGATTAGGAATATCATCTGTGTTGGTCAGTTTTATGTGTCAACTTGGCCAGACTAAAGTCCCCACTTTTCCATCAAATACTAATCTAGGTGTTGCTGTGAAGGTTATTTCATAGATGTGTCTGAAGTCCATATTCGGTTGACTTTAAGTAAGGGATATGATCCTAGATAATATGGAGGGGGGCAGATTCAACCTGGTGAAAGGTCTTAAGAGCAGCGGTAAGGTTTCTCTGAAGAAGAAATTTCACATGTAGACAGCAACTTCAGCTCCAGAGTTTCCACCTACCTTTCCTAACGGCCTGCCCTATGGATTTGGAATCACCTAGCCAGCCATCACAATTAATTAAGCCAATTTCTTGTAATAAATGTCTTAGTACACATCGCCACAGGTTCTGTTTCTCTGGTTGAACCCTGACTGACATATCAACTTATCACATGCAATATTTGACATATAAATGGAAATCTTTTTGAATGCCCAATATTCTGTTCCATTCATTTGACTTTAAGTCAAGTAAATTTTTGTGTGCAGAATCTATCAATTTTTAGTAGGAATGTATTAAAACATCCCACTAGAAACCAGATATGAGTACTAAAAATATCTCACTGGAAAGGAGAAAGATCTCTCCTAATTTTGCCAAATTTTTCTTTGTATATATTGTGTTGAGGATCTGCCAGTATCACTAATTCAGTTTTGAATAAAACAAAAACCTACTAACAGTTTGGAGTGAAATTATGAGGCCATTTAGAGACCACCCATCAGGTATTTCTCCAATGGAGTCTTGCCTGACCAACCTAACCTACTGATCAGAGTATCCCTTCCAACCAGGAAAGAGAAGCTATTGCTACCATCCTCTCTTCATCTATAATGAAGGTTTAACATTCTGTATACAATAGTGCCTAGGTCACTCTGAAAATCCTGACAAATTTCCTTGAACTATTATATTTTAGCTTAAAATTTTTAATTTGCATTTTATTCTAGAATATACCTGTGTAATCTCTCTCACAAGAAACACCTAGAAATTCTAGATTAAGTATTAAAAAAATTTAAATATATACATATAATCCCAATATCAAAAGAGATCTTAGTCAATGTTTATTCAGATGGCCTATCTAGTGTTATTTAGATGTATATCTAACAAAGTGATCTTGTAAATAAAGCATGAATACCTTTGGAAAGAGAAATTCACCAAGGGAGGGCACTTCCTCAATGGTTTTCCTTGTTAGAGAAGTTCTTCCTTAGATTGCACTGAATCTGCTTTACCATAGTATTGTCTACAGATAAACCCTAGTTTTATATAGTAGGGATAAAAGAAAACTAAATTCCTCTCTTAAAATACCTTTACCAAGTCTTCTGAATCTACATTCTGTCTTGTGAAACCTGTACCAACAGAGTGAAACCTATGACACCCTTCTGTGCTTAGAGAAGTGTGCAGTGATAAGTAGAACAAGACATTTTGGCTTTTCAGAGAGGCATTCCAGATATTACCACCAGAATTCTAGACCACAATGTTCCTGCTTTTTTGTTGTGAGGGGTACTTGCCTGGGCAAGTTTTAGATGTACTGAAAGCTCTTTTAATCTCAACTTCCCATATAAAGTAATTAAATAATAATTGTTTTTCCGTCTTACAATGTTCTTTTGAGAATCAAATGACAAACTGCCTTTAAAATAGTTTATATAGGGGCGCCTGGGTGGCACAGCGGTTAAGCGTCTGCCTTCGGCTCAGGGCGTGATCCCGGCGTTATGGGATCGAGCCCCACATCAGGCTCCTCTGCTGTGAGCCTGCTTCTTCCTCTCCCACTCCCCCTGCTTGTGTTCCCTCTCTCGCTGGCTATCTCTATCTCTGTCAAATAAATAAATAAAATCTTTAAAAAAATAGTTTATATAATTAAACACTTAATAGATATAAAGATAACATATGCAAATTATTTTCTGACTTAATTTTCACATACTCTATGATTCTGCCACAGAATACATAATTACTCCCAGTCTAGAGACAAGGGTAATAAGGTTGAGAGATATTAAGCAAGGTTACTATGTGGAGCTTTAATCACAACCTGGACTGTTCTTGGGTGAAGACTCTTGGTTCTGTCCTACCTCCTGTTGGGACCCCAGAAACATTCTCTTCACAGACCTATCTGGCCAAGCCTGGGACCTTAGAGGGACATCAGTAGCAAAGATAAAGCCCTGTGCAAATATGCAAGGAATTGTTGTCTAAAATACTACATCTGGAACTGAAAAATGAACAGGGAGGCAGGAAAGAATCCATGATTCTGTAATTTTGGCAATGGATCAACCTAAGAGTTCAATAAAACTTCAAGTTCAGTGTAGAATTAAGTTTTTTTCTCACTTAGAAAAAATGTTGCCATTCGAAAGAGGGGGTATCTTCAAAACTTATAACAACAATCACCATGAACAAGCAATTTTTTGAGCCCCAAACCTTATAGCTGATATCTAAAGATCTTTCAAAACAGTATCTATCTATCTATCTATCTATCTATCTATCTATCTATCTATCATCTATCATCTATCTATCTATCTATCCATCCATCCATCCACCCATTCACTGAAGGTGGGGTAAAGGGAAGCCTGTTTGGAATCAAACGCTTTTTTGTGCGTGTATTTCTAAAAGTTGTTTTCTGGGATGTGTTCCCTGTGTTGGGCCAGTAGAAAATTTAAATAGCATTTTTTAAAGAAATAGGAAAGCTTTGATTTAATTTCTTCTAGAGTTATGCAGCTCCTTCAGCTGCAAAACTAATATTCAATTTTTATTATCCAACAGATACCTTTTTCAATTGTGCATTATCCCACTTTATTTATTTCCCTTTGTGTATCCCTTTATACACAGAAAATCACACATTCATTGTCTGGTCAGAAACACATTACCTACAGTTTAAGAGCTAGGAGTATAGGTTTTTCAATTCAGGCAAAATTAGTTTTACTCCACTGCTCATGAGATATGTGACCTTAAAAAGCTTGCTTACCCTCCTTCTTTGCCTAAGTGTTCTCATTAATAAACTGGGAATATATACATAAAAAATTGTTACAAAGACTAAATTTGAAAAAAAAAATAAAGTGTTTTTTCCCTATAGAGGCTTTTCAGCTTTGTTAAGGTATACTTAATATACCAAAATTGGACATATTTAATGTATTCATTTTGAAGAGTTTGGACACATGCATACATTCATGAGACCATCACCACAATCAAGGTAATAAACATATCCACCATTTCCAAAATGTTTCTCGTGTCCTCTTTTTTTTTTTTTTTTGTAAAGGTAGAAACACTTAGCATGAGATCTACTTTCTTAACAATTTTTAATTGTTTTAATTATTACAATATTGTTGTATAGCAGATCTCTAGAATTTATTCCTGTTGTATAGCTATCAGTTTATACCCATTGAACAACTTCCCATTTCACCCTCCCCATCTCCCCTGGCAACCACCATTCTATTCTCTGCTTTCATGAGTTTGACTATTCTAGATAGCTCATATCATATAAAAGGAATCATGTGGTATTTGTCCATCTGTGACTGCCTTATTTCACTTAGCATAACATCTTCCAGGTCCATCTATGTTGTTGCAAATGGCAGGCTTTCCTTATTTTTTAAAGATTGAATAATATTCCATTGTGTATCTATATATACCACATTTTCTTTATCTATTTGTCTGTCAGTGGACATTTGAATTGTTTGTCTATCTTGGCTGTTGTGAATAGTGCTACAATGAACATGTGAGTGCAGATACCTGCTCTAGATCCTGATTTTAATTCTTTTGGATATGTTCCCAGGTGCAGGATAGCTGGATCATACGGCAGTTCTATTTTTAATTTTTTGAAGAATCTCCATACTGTTTTCAACATAGTGGTTGTTGTCAAAGTTCATGTTGGTGTTATTGTTGTAAATGTTAAAATTGTTTTAATACCAATGATCTTTTACAGATTCATATGATAGCCAGAGTCATTCATAATATAGTGAGCTAAAGATGACAATATTGTGTAGTCCAAGGAGTGCATAACTAGGAGTTGAAATGTTTACAGTCTAGTTGGTAGATCTTAGCAATGTCACTCTTCAGATCTCAGTTACCTCTTCTGCAAAACAAGGGCTGTGCATGAGATGAATGGTGTATTTCCCACTGTTTGTCAGGGACTATAGTTCAATCTCAACATGTATGTGGGATGGGCATGTGTGTGTGTATGCTTGTGCCTGTATGTATGCATGCTTATGGATGTATGTTTCGTAGCTGCTTCTAAGTATAATTTTATTCAAAAAAAGTATGGTGTAAGTAGCAATGCTTTTCTTAGCTGTTAAAAAATATATTGTTGAAAGCAGATTATCTTCTGCCTGTTTCTATCCCCAATACTAAGTGCCTTCAATCTCTGTAATTCTGTTCTATTTCTAATTTTATAGGATTTATGGTAAGAGATGATACATTATTCAAAGAATATAATTTCCCTTTATTCCCCTAATGCTAACTTTGTTGTAAAATTCTATGCTATTGTTTCATTTTTCAGTCCATAAAATACCGATACATGTTTATCATTATGTTTATTCTATATTGCCATGAAACATAAGAAAACTCTTAAAATCAATTCAAACTAACCTTCTCTGAAGAGCACTCAAAAATTAAAAACAACACTTTGAAATTTAGTTGACATGGGATCCCACAATGAAACTGATAGCAGTGATTTAAAATCCTTGTTATAACTCTGAATTACTTTGTTATTGCAGATGCCTCATTATTCTAGTAAAAAACACATACAACAAAACACCTAACAGAAAGAAGATTATTTAAAAAAAAATGCTTGAGTCTCTACACCTGAATATTTATATCATCCAAATAAAGCATTCTGGCATTTCCAATTTTCTAACAGACAAATCAATATATTCACATATCTTAAAGGTATTGGAAACATGGGGTCAAATCGTTACATTCTAAAGTACTGTAGATTCATACAGAAAATCAATTACTTCTGCGAACTAGAAATTGCATAAATTACTAAATATATCCTGGGGACAAGTCAAAACCACAGTCAGTCTACCAGCGTGTAGTACTTTCTGGCTCCTTGATACCTTGTAGCACTGAAGACATTCCCACAACATCTAGAAATGCAACAGGCATTACTGAAGTTGGGTCACACATCAGGGGAGAGTAAGGCAGAGGCTCTGAAAAACTTGTTTTTAATGTTTTAAGGATATGAGACTATTCCCTGAAGACTTTTATTTCTTCATTTCAAATTAAAAATAGAGTCTGTGTGACTTTGTTTTATAATAAATATCATGTAAATTTACAAACATAACTGCCCAGATTGTTTGTCTTCCCAAATTCACTTTATAATTATTGAAATGAAGAAGGAGCAGTATGAATGAAGGATTCAAATTGGAGTTCAAATTCGTACAAATCTATAAAAATGGGAATGGGCATTTGTGAGCTATTCTAATAACAAGCTAATTAATTCACCCTATTTCTTTGCTTTTGGCCAGAATGGTATTAAACCAGAGTGGTAATGGGTTACATCTCATGCTAATTAAAAGCTCAAATTGTCCCATATATTTTAGATGAATTAAAATATAGGACTGAATTACTTATTTTTGAATAAAGTTTATTAAAGAATATAATTAAAAATGATTGTCCTCGAGAGGAAAAATAAAGGGAGTCTGTAGCGAGCTGAATAGCGTCCACCTCAAAACTCTTGTATATCTGGAACTTCAGAATGTGACCTTACTTAGAAATAGAATCTTTATAAATACAAGCAGTTAAGGATCTTGAGATGAAACCTTCCCGGATTTAAAGCGAGATCTATCCAATGAGTGATGTCCTTATGCAGAGATAGGAGAGGCATATCTACAAGCCAAGGAATGACAAGGATTGCCAGTAACCACCAGAGGTTAGGAAAGAAACATGGATGAGTTCTCTCTTAGAACCTCCAGCAGGAACCAACCCTGCTCACACCTGTATTTTAGACTTTTTTTTTTTTTTAATGACTTCACTTTCTGTAGAGTGAAGATCCTAAAAGTTTGTATGTTTAGGGCATCAAAATCTCTATTTGATAATACTGAGTTGAATGTATTAAATTCCATTTGCCACAAATATTGTAAATACTAAGCAGTCATACCAGCAGTTTCTTCTGGCCATGTGGCTACTATTTTTCATTTATTTTCTGGACCACTCGCCATTTAGCTGTTCAGTGGGCATAGAATTGGCTTTACTGGTAGGAATTTTCAATTTTGGCAACCAAAAGACATAATATAACATTAGAGTCTTGACTTTTGTTTTTCACTTTATATATACAATTTTAAAATACATATTTTATTGTTGTTACAAGTAAGTAACAATCACTATCAATATTTTGGTATATATATATATTACTCTAAATATTTTCCTACAAATTCATATTTTTTTATTTATAAATATGAATTCACACATTAATGTTGGCTTAAAGTTTAGTTATTCATGTAACAGTATGTTTTAAATATTTAACATGTGATTTAGTATTTTTACATCATATCATTTTCAATAGATATACAGTATTCCATGATATGATTTTGATGAATTTTTTTAGGTAACCGCCTATATTTGGATACTTGAGGTCTTTTCTTCTTATAATTTGCTATTAAAGTAACAATGCAACGACTATGTTTATAGTTAAAACTTTGCAGAAAATATGGGTGCAGAATGGAATAAATTCCTAGTAGGAAACTTAGATCATGCATCTATGAAGATCTCTCTCTCTCACACACACACGTATTTACAACTGTCTATAACACATATCTCCACATTGCTTTCCAGAGAGATTCTAGAATCTTCTGGCCCACAGCAGTACATGAGTATTTATTATTTCTCTCATATGCTTTCCAGAACAGGGTATCATCATTCATTTATATCTATTACTTTAATCAAAAGAAAATGCTAACTCATTTTTGTTTCAATTTGCATTTCTCTACTAATGAGTTTGAACATTTTGTCATGCATATTGTCTATTTATAGTTCTATAAATTGAGTATTCAATCCTTAGTTTTTCAATCAGAACACTCATCCTTTAATTATTGTATAAAAATTTTATTTTATATTTTTAACCTTTTCCATTTGAGAAGGAAAATAAATTTAAAACATGGTTTCAGGGCTTCCAATGCCAATATCCACTAAAAAATAAAACATGGTGGTTGCTCCAGCAGCACACATACTAAAACTGGAATGATCTTAGAGAAGATTAGCATGGCCCCTGTATGAGGATGACTTGCAAATTCGTGAAGCATTACACATTTTGTATGATATACATCAAAATTTTAACAAAGTAGATCCTGAGAGTTCTAATCACATGGAATTCTTTTTCTTTTTCTTTTATCTATCTGAGATAATGGCTGCTAACTAAACTGATGGTGGCAATAATTTCACAATAAACACAAGTCAAACCATTATGTTGTATACCTTAAACTTACATAGCAACATATGACAATCATACCTCAATAAAACTGGGGGTAAAAGGCTTGGATATAATTATCCTTAGAGGCTGTTCTTCTAGTCTAATATTATATCTTGGGAATTATACTAAAAACTTTTCAGCAAGGTTTTTTCAATCTTGCTATTTCTTTTAAAATAAACTACACGTCATACTAAGTATCCCATTGAGCACATATGCTTCACCTCAACTTAAGGTCAATTGTTACCTTCTTCCCGTAATCGCATCAGGAAAAAAGACACAGGATCTTGGCTTTTCTTAAGCTGTTTAAATGATGTGGTAGAATGCCATAACTTCCCCTTACAGGCAATAATACCTGCCTAAGCAATTTTGTACAGATATAAAAGAAGTAATGTGATTGACAACCTACCTTGGAAGCATTCTCACCATTATGCTAAAATTTTATAGGCATAAAAGAAAAAAAAAAAACTTGAGGGGGGGAAACAGGTTTTGATCAGGTCTCAGAGTGTGGGCTGAACAAGTAGCTTACGATGGATGTGTTTTGTGTGTGTGTGTGTGTATACACTATGTATATGCATACACTATTTCCATTTCAAATGGAAATTTACTGAGTATTTGGTATAGAGAAAGGAGTAAAAAAGGGGTTACTTTCTTCTTTTCTCATCTGCAGTGATACTTTATCTATTAGCTGTAAGTTATGAGTTTCAGTTTGTATATTTTCCTGGACCCAGTTTATGTGCCATTCCAGATTTGCTCAGCTTCACCCACCAGTTCTGATCACGAGTCACTGCCATATGCTTTGCTTCCCAAGTCCCTGGCAATAGTTATGTTCTTCTTAGAGCTAAAAGCCCTCTTGAGTACTGTTGCTACCCTAGACCAAGGAACCACCACAATAAGTACTTACTGACAAGGGGAAAATTCCATGTTTGCATACTCACCAGATGCTCTGACTTCTTAGGTGCTGTTTGGGGATACAGAATAGATAACAGCCTATTTGCGGACTTTGACCAATGACAGGCTTCCAATCCAGCCACTGACTCTGATACATAGTACTTCATGTGGCCTCTCAGGAGACACCCCGGGAGGCCAAGCAAACTCTGTGTTTGCTCTGAACTTGTGGCCAGCTCAATGATATGCCACCATCATTGATTTCTCTTCTCTCCTGCTCACTTTCTTTGTTCCCTCACTGGTGCTTTCCTGGGCTTGCACCCCCCAGAGGCACTGCCTTGAAAGCATACTTCAGACTCTCTTTTCTAGGAAACTAGCCTGACATGAATTAAGGCTTTCAAGAGTTAAAATAAACCCATGATTATTCATTTTATGAAATAAATCACATATTCTCTAAATACTGCCTAGAAACTGCATCCAATTTTCATAAAGAAGCTTGACTTACTATGAGCTCCACCAGTATTTGCTACCAAAGTGAATTTACTTTTATGTTTATGGAAAGTAGAATAAACTGTATATTTCCCAAACTACCCTTCTCCAAATTTTCCAACCCCATCCTCACTGATGGGGATTAGGGGAAGAGAGATCAAAGCAACCTAAACTTGGAACCATTTGATTTGATGGTTTTTTAAAGTTATTAGCTAAAAAGTTAAAAGTTATTTGACAAGTGGAGCTGTTGTTGAATCAGCAATGCTGAGAAGCTAATATGGATTTAAAAAAATCTGATACATTTATTAAGATGATGATCCAGAAGCAACATCTTTTCTGAAAGCATTATAGAGAATATCAAGTTAAAAATATAAAGGTTATTCTTGTTCAGACCAATAAATGTCACCTGTCAGGAAACAAAACAAAAAAAAAATTGTTCCCTGGAAGTGAGAGTATATTTTATTCTTAAAGCATTTAATTCATCAAAACCTTGTAACACGACACCATGTGAACACTGACCTGTGAATAGGTACCAGAGGTTGTTGGGCTCCAATGTTTCCATCTCACCCCTGCGGGTTGTCTTTCTGTGTCGAATTTTGTAGCCAGTAATAAATCCATTTTGTGTGCCTGATGGAGGAGGCAGCCAGCTTACTTTGATACTCTGCAGAATAATAGATGTAAATTAAAACATTGGAGAAAGTAAGGACGACAGGATGGGGTCAAAGAAATGACCCAAACCTAAGTGTGAGTAAAGCAGAGAGGTAAGAAGTGCTAGGGATTACCCCGCAGAACCAAATGAAACCCATTCTTACTATCTGACAGTATGCCTCTTTGTATGATTTTGGACAAAAATACACAATTTATTTGATTGATTACATGTATTATCACCTCTCCTTTGTAAATGCCACTAAAATGACAGTAAAATATTCTAAAAGGTATAAACCTATGAGGAAATAGAGAATAGGAATCTAATGGATGAAAGATGTTAACAAATATTTAAGAGATGAAAACTGAGGGAAGTGTGGTGGCTGAGCCAAAGGGGAAAGATGAAACCTAAATTACCCCTTAAGAGATATTAATGAAAAACAAGGTGATTTACATGACAAAGTTCAAAGAGGACTAGAAATTGTTGCTTCCTAAATACCTTGAAAGACAAAACTGAAGCATGGTGCTGAAATAAAAGATGGACTGAGGTCCTACCCACATCCAGTAAAATCAATCTACTAACCCTCAGTGACCTGGGAGTAGCTGGGAGTTTTATCCTCTAGGGATATTGGAACAGAATCCACAAATTCAGAGATATCAGGCACAGAAGAGAGTAGAGATGAGGTTAATGGACTTATTTTTGACTTATTAAGTCAAAGACACCCAAGTCTTCTTTCTTTTTCTGCATTCAGAGCAATGACAAGCAGGTGTATATTCCCCAGGCAGAATATCAGGTAATAATTCTCTAGAGAAAATTGTAAGTTTGGCCCTAGAGAAAACAACAGCCAGGTTTCTGATTAATCCCCCAATAATGAGGCTCCCACTTAATAACCCCACTCATGCACTAGAACTTACACTTTGAAATCAGCTTTTTAGGACATATTTCATTTTAATGTAAACCAACAATTTAAGACTATCAGACATTAAAAAAAAAAAAAAGCCTTTACTCTAAAAGACAGAGGAAAAAATACATAGAATAATCGCCCTTGAAGGAAACAGAATGCTGTTTCTTCTTAGAGCAGAGAAAGGATCCAAAAAACTGTCTTTAATACCTAGATAATCTAAGAGAAGACATTACATCTGTGAAAAGAATAAAAATACAGAAAAAAATAAAAGATTTTTAAAAAATATTATAACATTTATAATTTGGTTGCACCAGCTAAATATAATAAGTTGGAAGATAAATTAAAAGAAATCTCCTAAAATTCAGTGGGGAAAAAAAAAGATGATCATAGAAATTTGGAGAGAAAAGATAAGAAATTAGAAGTTTAATGCATAATTTCCAACATCCAACTAATAAGATGAAATAATGAAAAAAATAGGAAAAATAGAAGGCAGAAAATTACCAAAGAACAAAAACAAAAACAAAACACCTTTCCCCCAATAAAAACCTTGCAGAACTGGAAGATTTGAGACTTTAGTCTAAAAGGGATTATGGAATGTCTGACATCATGCATGGGGGAAAAAAAAAACACAAAAAACTACATTAAGGCACATTACTGTGGAACACTAGCGCCTCAGGGAGAGAGGATCCAAAAGTTTCCAGAATGGAGGGAAAAAAAAAAGCAGGTCACATAAAAAATGATCAGGAGTAAAATAGTAATGAGTAAGATTTCTCAACAACATTTCAAATTAGAAACAATAGAACAGTACATATAAAATTCTAATCCGAAAAGATTCTAAACCTGGACTTCCAAGGCCATGAAAACGAAGCATCAAGTATAAGAAAAATGTAACACAAGTATAAGAATATATGCTTATACAAGTATAGGGACTTTTCAGAAATACATGATTTCAAAGATATCCATCTGGATTCCCTATATCGGGAGACTGATGAGGGTATGTTTTGGGAAAACGAGAGTGCAAACACAGAGAAAAAGATATGAAATCCAAGAAATAGAGACTCCAAAACAGAAAAAAAAAATGGAATTCTCAGGAATACAGTAAAGAAAATTTTAATATAAGATTGGATATAATGAGACATAAACTGAAAAGAGTACATACTGTGTAATTCTGCTCATATGAAGTTCAAGAATAGGCAAAACTAATTTATAGTAATACAAAGCAGACCAGCAGTTGCCCGTGGCAGTTGTACTGGGGGACTGACTGGCTATGGGAAGAAGGAGACTTTTCAGTGTGGTGGAAACATTCTGCATCTTTATTTTACGTTTGTTACATGGGTGGATACAATTGTCAAAATATATCATTATGGGGTGAATTGTGCCTCTGTTCTAAATTTACATGTTGAAGTTTAAATCCCCAATACGTCAGATTCTGAGTGTATTTGGAGGTAGGGACTTTGAAGAAATTATTAGGTTAAATGAGGTCAATTAGCATGGGACCTAATCTAATCTGACTGGCGTCATTATAAGAAATGAAGAAGACCATGTAAAGATAGTGGAAGAAGAGAGCCATTTATAAGTCAAGGAGAGAGGACTTGGAAAAAATAACTCTGCTGATACCTTGAACTCTAAGAAAACAACTATCTGGGTTTGTTTAGGTTTCCTCATCTGTGGTGTTTGCTATGGCAGCTGTAGTGAAATAATACAATCATAGAAATAAACATTGAAGATTTGTGCATTTCACTTTAATTAATTACACCTCCAAGAAGAAGTAGGACTAGAATGAAAATGAAGAGGAGGAGAAGGAAAAGGAGGAGGAGAAAACAAGGAAGAAGATTGGTGAAGGAGAATAGGGATGGACGTGTACAAGACTGCTAAATCCTGACATAAAAATAAATCAGCAGGTGATATCTAAAACTGGTGAATTAAAGCTAAGGAATGAAGGGACAGCTACCTGAGCACATTACTGAAAACCGTGAAGGTAAATCCCAAAAAAGAAAGAGTGATGAACGTGGGAGTCTGGAGGGAAAAATTAATTTTGAAAAAATAATGTGCATGTAATACTTAGATGAACATTTAAATTAATTATTTTTTAAGATTTTATTTATTTATTTAGTGAGTGGGTGAATGGGCAGAGGAAGAAGGAGAAAGAGAATCTCAAGCAGACTCCGTGCTGAGCATGGAGCCCGTTTGTGGGGGGGGGGGGGCTCAATCTCAAGACCCTGACTTGAGCTGACATCAAGAGTTGGACACTTGACTGACTGAAACACCCAGGCCCCCTAAATTAATTTTTAAAATAAACATACACAGTTGTTCTTTTGAGGTGGTAGAAATAAATGACTGTCAGAAAGAGGCCAGACACAAAGTCAGGGAATGGATTTCTAAGTCCCTGGCCCACAGCCACAGGAACACTGTGATATTGTTTCGATCACGTGGAAGCATGGAAGTGTAGCAGAGGCAGGGCAGTATTCTCCAGGGAGACTGAAGTCTTAGCCTCTTCTTTTAGATTACTACAAATTAGCTATCGCTCTACAAATGACTAAGTGCCTTTGTTAAAATATTTTAAAAATTACGTAAAGTCAGTTACCGGCTAAGCATTTTTAAAATGTCAATGACATGCCAACTACAGTCAGTTCTCATAATTTGCAGTAGCCATGTCCCATAACATTGCCAGAAACACTGAATTTATAAATATGGTAATATTGCTCCTAGGGAAAATACAGGGGTGCCTGGGTGACTCAGTCATTAAGCGTCTGCCTTCGGCTCAGGTCATGATCTCAGCGTTCTGGGATGGAGCACCACATCAGGCTCCCTGCTCAGCAAGAAGCCTGCTTCTTCCTCTCCCACTCTGCCTGCTTGTGTTCCCTCTCTCACTGGCTGTCTCTCTCTCTGTCAAATAAATAAATAACATCTTTAAAAAAAAATACAGGTTTAGGTTCTTATGAGTCTTTGTTTACAACATTTTTATCAACTCATCAATACATAACCTTGTTTTATGTATGTTTCTGCTTAAAGACATCTTATCTAATATTATTGTTGATACATTAGCATTAAACTCGTGGCCAATAGCACTATAACTCATGCCAGAATGAAGTTTATCTAACACATGGATTTCCTCCCTAAGGCACATCACAGTCTCTTGCAATAAGTGATACTACACAGCACTTCAGCATTATGCTTGGGGAGCATTTTAAATAGCAAAATCACCAACAGAAAGCAAAAGTAAACAAATAAATGCAAAAGTAAACAAATAAATGAAAAAAAAAGTGGCATTTATTTGACCACAAAATGGACACATGGTTACAATACAAGAAGTGTCTCCTTGTTCAACCTCAGCTGGGAATGTGTGCTTCTGGAGATTACAATTCTTCCATGATTTAGTATGTGTATAAGTCTGCAACTGACTGGGAGGGTATTGTGGGTGTTGATTTGGGGTTACCAATACATTCTGGCAAGTAGGTGAATCTGCAAATACAGACTGAAAATAATAAGGATCAAGTGTAATTATATAACAAATGCATTTTAATAATTTTAGAGGAACTTAGATAAATAGAATTAATCTGATGATTTAAATCAGAATATATCTGAAAGAGTATGACACTACTGAGACAATGTATCTCACCCTCATTACCCTTAAAATGTGGCAAACTAAATGCCACTCTTAAGAATATTTGTTAATAATATTTTGTTTCCTTACTATAGCCCCGGGAATGGTCTGAGCACCCTATATATCCATGTCAGTTAGGTTTTTTATCCTCACAATGATCCTATGAGTTAAGGTCTGTTGTCACATTTTTTGTACAATCATATAAATTAGGATACAGATGGGTAAGTACCTTGAACCTATGTGGTCACCATGTGATAGAGGCAGTATTTGAACAGAGATCATATAATTTGAAGATGGGATTCTTTACTATTTAATATTGCCTCCCATGGGAGTTCAAGAGGCTAGAGTCTAATTCATTCAGTTATCACTCATTCAAAATATATTAACTGCATCTCTGCTGTGTAGCAAACACTTTCTTTGGAAACTATAGAAACACCCAAATAAGTCATGGTATATCCATTCTGTCTGAAGAATAGATACATAAACTCAATGAAAACACAAAGTGTTAAATACTAAAACATAGATTCCCAGAAAATAAAATGGAAATACAATAGAGGGAAAAATTAATTCTGTCTCACATGGTCAAGAATGACTTCCAATATGAATCAAGAAAAACTTCAAATATGAGTAGAACTTTATGGAGGGGATAGAAAAGATAAGACAAAGGGGATATCAAGAGCAAACTCAAGATGTCATGACAATGTACAGCACCTTCAAGTGAAGGTCAAGTAGTCCCTTAATGGCTAGAGCCAATGGGACATATAGGACAATGCAATGGAAAGATAGATTGGAAAAAAAGTTAAAAGTCTTTTGGGACATGCCAAGGAGACATATGTTAGATCAGTGTGCTCATTTAAGGCATTTGGCTAAAGAGGCAAACTAGCAAATAAAATAGTTATATAATGTCCCTGGACCCAAAAGAATACATAGCCTTAAATAACATACACTCACCAATCCCTTCTCTCCCCCACCTCCCCCCACACACATACATGCTCATGAGTGGCTGTGTTCTTTGTTTTCAAGTGTTTTAGAAACTAGCAAAGAAAACCAGATTTGATGAAGAGTCATAACTTGTATTTATATTCCACTACTTATCTTACTTTTATTTTTCAATGCTTCAAGGTAGCCATGACAGATATTATTACTATTTTACAATTTGACAAAAGAGGAAATTGAGGCGTGAGTTAAATGATGGACAGAAGTCAACTTGTACTATCACAGAAAGATCATCCAATGTTTGAGCCTAATATTTTTATTACTTTATGCTAAAATAATCATAGAACTTCTACTTGGCAATTCTACTCACCTAAATTCTCCTACAAAATATTCTTGAAAGAAATAAAACCTGAATTTAAATAATTAGTTTTTAATACATCCAATCGGCCTTCCCTTAAGTAGCCCTTGGCAAATCAAGAAGTGTTATTTTCTATGGACTACAACTTTATTTTTTGAAGTTAAAAGTAAATTCAAATAGAAAAAAAAATACAAATGAAGACATTAAACTTTGACCAAGAGATAGAATCTTATGATTTCCAGTTACTACTTTGCTATGTCTTTGTTGAGAGACCTCTTTTAAGTCTTATAAATGACTCTAATCTCAATGCACATATTGAAACAAGGAAAATAATTGTGCTTTAGTATGTCTACAAATGGTTGTAAATCACTTACTAAGCCTGGATAACTTAATTATACTAATGATTACATGAGCAATACTTAGTTTTTGACAGGTAGTAATTTTTCTTGATCATATTTGAGGATTTTCAGTGATTGTATAAATTATTCCCACATAGCCAATACCTTAATATCGATGCCTAGCAGCAATTAATTAATAGAATCAGTTATACACTCTACACACCAGGAGGCAAAGCCCCTCAATGGTTATCATTCATTTTGGAAGTAATTTCATCACCTGTATTCATTCTCATGGATGGGCAGCAGCTAAGTTTATTAGCATCTTTTATGCTTTCTCATTGGTTTCAAACAAGAACCAGCAGAAGGCAAAGGCTCAAATGGTCAAATTCTTTCCTTGTAGGTTCTCCTTCTGCAGATATGACTAGATGTCCCAAATTATATTGTTTTGGGAAGTTAATTAAAAGTATTCAGTAAATTTTTCATACTCAATGGCATAATGAATCTTATTTTCTGTATGGGACCTGTTTTGTCAGTGCTCAGTAGCTCAGACTTCATTGCCCATCACCCACAAAGCCAACTAAAGCTGTCACTGTTATGGGAACGTTCTTGTACCTAGTATTCACGGGTAAGCCTGGTAATTATTTTTATTAAAAATACTTAACACATGACCTTTGACATTTGAAAAATCAATTCTAATAGCTGTGACTTGACTTTTGGTTCTTTCAGTACTTGAGAGGGTGAAATTAATCCTTTTCAAGCTGTTGCCAGTGTTCTATTTTGAATCAAGTATTAATTTCATTTTTTTTCAGATCTGAAATAAAAGAAAAACTGTAAAATTTAGCTTCCCCAAATCCTTCCCTCTCCTTTTTGATTATCATAATAATGAATTCGTTTCCAAGTTAACTTGGTGGGAGCAGTTAGGTTTACTGATTGAAAAGAAAAGATCTCCTTGGCCATTATTTTCTAACTTTTTGAGACAACCCTATTCCATTTGGTGATGTGGTATTATCCTTTTCATGGACTCCATTTATTCCTTTCTTTACTTTTCCTTTAGCGTATGAGTAATAAGTAGCAAAACAAACAAAAAAAAATGGTAAGTCTGCCACCCCACATTTTTCTTAGAAGCCACATTTCATAAGCTTCTGTTTTTAATTCACCATATCCCACTGCACATTGGCATTTTGCTTTACTCTGTCTAGCATGGACTGCAGAGGAAGACAAGCCCCATTCCAAACATATGCAGGGACTGTAGTAAAGACTTTTTTTTTTTTTTAATGTGGTTTCATCTGGATAGCATTCCCATAGAAGGGAATTGAAGGGCACCACTTGAAAGAAGGTCCTTATGGCAAATAAGAATGGCTTGGCCGACACAGCAGGAATCTAAGGATCTTGAAACTTAATTGAAAATAACTTTTGAACTCTGCCCCTTATTTCTGTTGTGTATTTCTGGTGACTTGTTGAATCTCACGTTGCTTGAAGAATGAAATATGCTTTCCGCACCCATGAGACCCTATAGCTTTTTATTAAAGAGTGCCGTCGGCACTTTTAAAGAATCTCTTTTTATTGTATCCCTGATCTGTCTCTTTATTTACATTCCCTCTGCCACTGCCCCAACTCAGACCTTAATTACCATTGCCCAGAATATTGCCACAGCTCACTAACTAATCCCCCTGCCTCTGGGTGTCACCCTCTTTTCACCCATATCCGTTATCTTCCTGATCAGGTGATGGGTCACTTAAGCACTCTGTTGGTTTTCTCATCTGCAATACGAGAAATACCTACGTCAGAGGATTGTGGTGTGGATTAAAAGCAGATGATGGGAACATGCTTGGAACTTCAAGGGAGGGAAGGAGGAAAGAGAAAAAGTGAGGCAAGAGGTCAAGAGTTTAAGAGATGGGGAGGGGGAAAATAAAGACAAAAGTAAACGAGGGTCCGAAGGAATCAAGCAAACAATGATGCTCTCACAGAGCGGACCTAACTTACTTGTACGCTGACTCAACAATTTTTCTTCCACGCATTAGGAACATTGAGAGAGATAAGTCACCTAATAACACTTTTTAAACTCCTTTTCTTCCATGAATATTTACTGAGCAATTTACTCTGTAGAGGGCAATTCACATTTCTTGGGGTATCTCACAGAACTTTCTGGCATGGGTGATAAAGAAGAGACTTTGGAATACAATGGAGACTAGAGGAATGTGAAAAAGTGAAGAAATGCTATGTATGTTTTTGGAGGTAGATTTGACAGGACACCGTGATTCATTAAATGTCAGGTGTAAAGAAGGACAAGTCATCAATATTGACCCAGGTTTCTGGCATAAGCAACTCAGTAGATGATAATGCATTTACGGGGATAAGGCTGTCTGAAAAACAATACATTTCCAGAAAAAAAAAAGTTTACTGGACCTTCCAGTAGTATCAATAAATGACACTTCACAGAAGTTGTAGAAACAAAGGCTACCCATATTAATAATATTCCAGTTAAGTCTGGGAAGGGCATTTTTTAATTTTATCATTTAGAATAAATGATATCTTAATAATACCAAAATTATAAAATAACAACATCTAATACTTAACCTTTGATATTTATCTAAATAGTTGGTAAATATTTTGTTGGTGCTGAAATGAACTGAATTGAACTTCAAACTGGAATAGAACTTAGCTCACTAATTAAACAGTATTTTAAATTTTATTAAGTGTATAATTATGTGAACAATTTTCCAAATGTGTTTGGCTTTTTTATAAATCTATATACTTTATGGGACTAACCAACTATGGATTTGATAAGATGTCAATAAAATATTATGAAGGCCTTATATAGTTTTCCTCCAGTTATATACTATTCTAACAGATCTGACATGTTTTTACTTCACTATCATAAATACGCAATCTCTTGTGATAAGTGAAGTTAGAAAACTGGGTAGCATACTAAAATTGGCATTCTTGAGTTCATGTAGGCAACTGTTATCCAAAAAGACATAAAGCCATGTTAGCAAATACTTTGTGTGACACATTTCCAGAGTGAAGTCTGTTAGTATCACTCAAGTCTAAGTAAATATTTGTGCAATAATAAAAGTACGTTTATATACAAATTGAAAAATACTTGACTTTAAACAAAATTTTACGTCCCAAATTCAGGCAAGTCACATTGCTTTGTTTTATTTAAAAAATGAGGAAATCTAGCCTGTTGTGATCTTGTTTAATGGCTTTGAAATGATAGGAACATTTCTTCATCAATAGGTTAGCTTAGTTGTAGAATTGTCTTCCTTTATCTCTGCCCTCCCTGGTAGCCCCTGGATCTCTATAGATGGTGCCAGTGGGACTCCTCCCTGAGGATTAAACCCTACCTGACCTAATCTGGAAAAATCCTGTTCCTGGTTATGTTGTGCTAAGCCACATTGGGATTTTTTCTCAGGCTGCTCAACTTCAAATCATAGCCTGCAAATCCACTTTGAGTTGGGTCTTAGTTTTAGTGACTGGGTATATCTCGGAGGGATGTTGCCTTGTATCTTTGTCAATGTCCTTTTACTTTGGTAATCTGCCTGGTTCTTCCAAAACACCCAAGTTGACTGAGTCCTCTAGCAGCTAGTGTCTCCTTTGTGAATCTCTGAGGCTGGGAGACTTCCCTGACAATTGTTACTCACCTCTCTGAATCTAGGCATTACCTGCTTTCACACTCTGGACTGCCCAAACCTCTGGTCTTCTGCTATAATGTCCGAAAATCCTTGTCAGCTCTTTCTGACTCCACCCACCAGGTACAGCTGCTATTTACTACTCTGTTTGTTTGGATACTGTGACCGGTCTTCCGGAAGGAGCATTCCCTAATCATGTTCCTTACTCCTGATTTAGGGGCACAGCCCTCCTGACACTGGATCTGAATTCCACACCCATTCACCCCACAGAACTGTCTTTTTCAGGTGTAGACAGTGGGCACATATAAGATTAAAAAAAATGCACACAGTGAAAAATGGCATCTGGAATATTCTCTATTTCTTACATGTTCCATTTTTATATTTCTTAAAGTAAACTGGGCTAAATTTAATTTGATGCTGAGAAATTGACATGCCACCACTCTTTTCTGCTCCTTTAATCAAATTCTGAGAGCTCAACCTTCATGATTCCAAGGAAAAAGGGGAAACTAATCACTTATCTAACCTACTTCATTTTAGTAGCATAGGGGAATTGAACCAGTAAATTAAGGTCAAATAGGTTTCCAAACCTACACTGTGAGAGCATCAATCCATCACCATCCAAGGAGACACAGGGCATCCCATGGTATACTGGTAATTTGGCAGTCTGCTAAGTTAGTATTTTGGATACTTTCAGAGCAATATTTTAAAAAAAATTCCTATGTAATATAAAGATGAGGCACAAAAGTCTATCAGAAGAAAAGGGGACAACAACCCTGTGTGGTCCACAGACTCTTTTCCAGTGGTGTCACTAATTCAGCTCTGGTCCCAAATTCGCATACCTATTCTACACAATAGATACCAGTCATCTATTTAAAAATTAAGTCCAAATGTTAAATAAAGCTTAAATCCTAGGCATAGGTAGATGGAAATATACTTCAAACTTCCTTGATTCTTATAACTCGTGCTTAAAAAATCTTACTGGATTTTTGTCTAGCATGGAGTCCTGAATTGCCATTTAGAGAAAAGAGAGACTAGTATTTTGTAATTAAAAGATATTCAATAAGTATAAGATGGACGACAGAAAGCATACTCTCAAGCTTTTCATTAATTTGCGAAGTGTTGTTAGGAATCATTGACCCAAATGCATGGATTGTACATCACACGGCCACTCTTTCTCTCACCTAATTGTCGAGGGGTGATCAGTGAGAAAGAGTTCAGAAATGTAAAAACACTGCAAAATACAAAGTTCTACTCTTATTTATTTTTTTCATTTTACAATTCTTGAGTTATCAGGTCACTTTGGCTTCTATGATTGTGTATCGAAGACATAATACATAAATGAATGAATGATTCTTAACGAGGCAGAATTATCTTCATAAACACTTCATCTGATCACAACAACTAGATTACATTTCCCTGGAAAACAACTTTCTTTGACACCCAAAAACCATTCAGCGCAATGTGTAAAAAGGTGGTTTTGTTATGATAGATTTTACCATATTCTGTTGAGTGGCTCATAGAAACAGTGCTTTCTCCATTGATTACAAAAACACTGTTGGAGTTGATTCTCAGGTATGTAACTATATATGGTCTCTATTACTGGAAGAAAAATGAAGAAAAATCAATTATTTTTTCCTGCTAGCCAGGCTTTCTTGGCCAACTAAATAAAATTAACTGAATATTCCAAAGCCAACCAGGAAAATTACCCCCAAATGTAGACTATAGTCCACACTAAAGGGAATAAAAACAGAAAGGTAGAATTGGATGTATCTAGCATCTTTTTTTTTGGTAAACTCTTGGATTTAAAAGAGGTTTTGTTTTTTGTTTTTTGTTTTCCCACGTGATAATTTGCTATGCATAGCCTGGTAGCCAGGCCTGTTTTATTCTAGGTCCTAGAAACTGGGGATGTAATTTCTAGGAGGTATTCACATTTTGACAAAATTCCATTACGATAAAGCAATTTGGTTGTTCCCTGGAGTTCATGATAAAGCGATCTTATGAGTAATACATTTCAGAATTTGTCAGTATCAATAGACTTTATTCTCCAGTACCCAAGTCATTCCCTGGAAGTAAGCTGGATGTTTAGGGAGGCTCATTAACTCCTTCAGATCACTAGGTCCTTTCTCAGGCTATTCATTTCTACTAAATAAAACTAGTAAAAGCAATGTAATAGCCTTGATGCAGGAACTAGAGTTAGGAAAGCCAGAACACAAATACATCAGCAGAGTTATATGTAAAATTATACCCTTCAAAGGCACAAGAAAATAGACCAATATACAATTTAAGGCAGAAAATACAGTGTCCACTTATTTCTCACTTCTTTTGTTGGTTTGTTTTAGAACATGGAAACCAAGATATTATTCGAGCAGTAAGGTGAATGGCATAACTTCATATTAATTTATTTCACCAAATATTTAAGCAACTGAGGCAAGAGATAAGAGTTTAAATACTGATTTATACCAAATGAAATTTTTTTCACATATGGGATAAAATGCATTTATCAAAAACAACCAGTAGGAACTTACAGTATTGCAATAATGTACTCATGTTAAAATGATCATGATATACCAATTGGTCTCTTAAAAAATGAAATATTAGCTTAAAGGTTGTACAGTACTCAGTAAGAGAATAAAAACCAAGTTTTTACAATGCTATATACAAAAATTGTTTTAGCGACAAAACCACAGGCTTATCACAAAAACAATTTGTATCTAATGTTTAATAGAATAAATATGACTGCAAATGAGTCTCATCCTACACAGAACAATGCCCTCTGTGCTTAAATGTACATTAACATTTAAGGGCGCCTGGGTGGCTCAGTCCTTAAGCGTCTACCTTTGGCTCAGGGATTGAGCCGCACATTGGGCTCCCTAATCCACTAGGAGCCTGCTTCTTCCTCTCCCACTCCCCCTGGTTGTGTTCCCTCTCTTGCTGGCTGTCTCTGTCAAATAAATAAATAAATAAAATCTTTAAAAAATAATAATAATAAAATAAAATTTAGGCATGGCCAATATTGTGGGATAAACACATACAGCTGTGTCTATATTAAATAAGGGAAAATATTACTATGAAACAATTTTCTTAAAAAAATGCAGAAGTGGCTATTTAACAGAGGCATATCTTCAAGCAAACTGTCAAATTAGGCCCTAAGTAATTAATCTCTGAAACCAGCGGGCTTTCAATCTCAGAGCAACCATCTCAAAGACATGACTTACCATGTAATTACATGGGACATTACAATGTATTTATGAGGTCATTTGTTACAATGTACAGTAATTACAGAGTACTTACATAGCTATTTATGTCTCATAAAATGAAGTGAGACTAAATATTTTAATTGTGTTGGAGAAATAAGGGAAAATATTTGAGTTCCAAATGTCAGGTGAGATTACAGGTCAGATTGACATAACTCATATTAACAGCTGGCTGCTTCCAGAATCACAAGTGTTTTGTGGAGCTCTCTTATTAGAAATGAAGGTTTGAGAAATATTTCTTCTAAGAATGAGTGAGTGGAATTGTTTTCAATTTCAATGTTCAGGTAATACCAGAAGACAAACCAATAATATAATTTACTATGTACACTTTACATACAAAGCATGAATGTCCAGGTGTCAACAGAGTTGCTAGATTACAAACAAGGTCATGTATAATGTATTAATAAATGATACACCATACAACTAGACAGAATAATAAAATAGCAGGTCTTCTGTTTTCCATTTCTACTATTTTGATAAAAAATGATATTTGTTCAGATTTTCACATTCTTAAATATGTAGTAAAATTTCAAAGTTGTGTGTTTTCCAAGTTTCTTCCCTTCATCCCATAATTATACTTGGAAATTCTTAGTTAGCCTAACAAGTGAATTATGGCAGCCAACAGAAGAGGATTCTGTGCTAGTTACATCTGAAACATCATGATATTATGAATAATGGAGAGCTCAGTGCTCTCATTACTACATCGCTGATTTTAAAAATTAAAATTAAAAACTTTTTGGATTCCTAATCATCTGTTCTCTTTGGATTAAGGCCCAAAGCAAATCTCGTCATTATTTATATGCATTGCTTTATTAGTTTATTCAACAAACATCCCGAATGCCTGCTATGTTCCAGGCATGGTGTTACCACAGAGTCATATTCACCTAAAACACTTTTCTTGAAGAGCATGATCCTTTCCAGTGATAGATTTTATGATACTGTTGGTAGATTGGCCTTATTAATCTATTAAGTTTAATAGACATACCATCCTATGCTCTCCTTTTGGTTAAATAAATTCTGGCTTTACATTCAGAGTTTATGCCTTTAAATTGGATTGGTCATTATTTGATGAATCATGAAAGGCAAACAGTATTGCTCAGCCTTTGCTTATTCTTGCTAAGATGCCTCTGTTCATGTGATTCAATGATTAGAAAGTATAAAATGATGTTCAATTGTGATGGTATAGACAAAATATTCTTTTCTAAACTTTAGCCTGTCTTGTGAACTTCAACAATCATTTTTCAAAAAGAATAAACGTCAAATCTTTTTTTTTGTCATGCAGATATTATAACTACCAAATTGCTACAAATATGTGAGCTAATTAATTCCTGTAAAGACTGATCAGCAGGCTGACAGTGATACCAACTGCAGCCTCCTGGCAAAACAGGGATTCCATCAGTGTTTAATGACTGTTACATTCCTATATAATAGTCCCTGGATTTGCCAAATCCAGATACTCAGGGTCCACAGAACCATCTGCAGAATGTTGCCTGTTAATATGCTAATAAACCAATTAAGATTCACAGAATTATTCAACAGCCACTCAGGTCAATTCTGATCAACTGTACCAATTTTATTTATACATGCAGAAAGAACTGGTCCATTTCTCACTAAAGTTCTAAGAAGCTACTCAGAGTAGTTAGGAACACCATCTCAGGAACTCATTCTAATTTAAGAAGAGTAAGAGATAGTTTACTTTTGAAAAAAAAAATTATGGGTAACTATCAATACTTCAATCAGTATTTCAATTAGATATGCATTCATTATGTGTCCAATTGATTAACAATTAGCAGCACCTGTAGTTGGCTATAATTTTAATTACTGATTACACTATGGCTGATTACTTAAAATGATACCTGTGTGAACACCATTGGATTATAAAGAAAAGAATAAAACAATTCCAGAATAATTAGTTCTATTAAAAATGAGATTAAAACCAATTCAATAAAACATTTTTAATGTTTTTATTTTAAGCAATGGTAATAGATTTTTCTTAAATTATACAATATGGAGAGAAGCTAACCAATGATTTTTTTTTAATGTAACTAATCTGCCATTTTCCTGGAAGATGTGGAAGTACTTCAGAATAAGCCATTGTCCATCAGAACAATAAGCATGAGAAAGAAGATCCTAAATAACAATAGATAACAATAGAGCCCCATTTCTAACCTGCTTTTTAAATATTCATGTTTTAGAAATGGAAAGATATGTTGATCCTTTGTCATGAATATGACAGACCCATTGACAGTCATCTTCAAAAGAGATCTTGGACTATATTCTTTAGGCACAAAAAGAACGTACATAATTGTTTCAAACATAGGTTTTTAAAAAGAGAAAGTCAATTTTGAACTAAAATATCTTAAAACTAGGTAATAGTTGCAAACACTCTGGTGTACAAAATACCATGTGTTTTCACTTTGGTATTCTAAGAGAGGATTTGTAGCAACTCTTAGAACCAACAACTCTTCCAAACTTAAAAAAATATTCTTCACAATTTCATACTATTGCATCATATTTCTTTCAGAATTTAGGACTCCAAAAAAGGGATTGATGCATGAGCTATGTAAGTTTTTTACAACCTTTTTTAGTATAAATGAAATATTTGTGCAAGTGTCTGTTTTAAACAGAGTGTTTGATATTTATTTCCTTTTTGTAGCTCTATTAAAAAACGTTTCATGCAAAGACAAAATTAGAACAGTATATCATTTCACAATCACCAGGATGGCTACGATCAAAAAGACAGATAATAACAATATTGGTGAGGATGTGGAGAAATTAGAATCCTAGTATACTGCTGGTAGGGATGTAAATTGGTGCAGCTGCTTTGAAAAATAATCTGGCAGTTCTTCAAAAGGCTAAATGTAGAGTTAACTATGACTCAGCAATTTCTTTCTAGGTATTCTCCAAAAAAATGAAAACACACATTCACACAAAAATTTATACACAAATGTTCACAGCAGCATTATTCATAATAGCAAAAAAAAGTAGAAACAACCCAAATGCCCACCGTCTGATGAATAGATAAACAAAATATAGCATATCCATACAATGGACTATTATATGACCATAGGAAGCAATAAAGTATTGATAGATGCTACAACATGAATGAACCATGAAAACATTATGCTAATTGAAAGAAGTCACTCACAAGAGACCACATGGTGTATTCCATTTATATGAAATGTGCATCTTAGAGACAAAACTTAGATTAGAGATCGCCTACAACCGATGGAGGAAAGGGATAGGAAGGAAATGAGGGGTAACTGCTAAAGGGGAGAGGACTTTTTTAGGGATGGTCAAATGTTATACAACGAACTGTGATGATGCATGCATAACTTTAAATGGGTGAATTCTGTGGTATGTGGATTATATCTCAATAAAGATGTTACAAAAGTAACTGCATCACAAAAATTAGATTAGTATAATGGACACCAATATGCCCATCACTTTGACATCAAATTCTCAATTTATTTCCACTCTTATTATATGTATTTACTAAGCCCTCTAAACTGAGATTTATTTAAAGAAATCCTGTAAAGTGGAGAACTGCACCTATGTGTATGGGTCTCCCCACAAATGAGAGGTACATTCTGGAGGGACCTGAATACAACCTATTTTTAATACTAATCCCTAATATGATGCTCTGTACGTATGGTACTCACAAATGTTTACAGATGGCAGTGGTGACAGACTGAACAAGTATGGCCTCCAGAAGGAGGCAGTGTAGAAAGCGGTAGAGTAAAACTCCATCGCTTTTTAAAAGTGCTTCTTTTGAGGACATTTAGGAAGTAACGTATGGTTAGGGGCTAAAGCATCTGCAAAGAGCTCAATTCGTTAAGAGCCCTAATAAAGCCCATGGGAAATTTGGGGAGGCTCCAATCCAATTCCTTTTAAAAATGATTCTTATGTAACAAAACTAGACGGCGAAACATGGTTCCAGCCTACATAGGATTTCTTTAGGGGTATGGGGGTTGAGAAACTATTGCATACAAGTGAATGGCTGAATTAAGTTGAAGTTGATCAAAGGTCTCATAAAAAATCTTTATATGCTTATTTATTTACTTAAGCCCAAGAAAATTCAATGAGAATATATGTAATGTTTTCATGGGCTAAGTGCTTTTTCTGGCAGTGCTCATCACAGTTCTGTATTTGTTTGATTATTTGATTAATGTCTCTTTAGTTCCTTAGAACTTAAGCTCATAAACTTTTCTATTTCTTACTGTGGGATCCCTAGTGCCAACAGTAATGTCTAAAACTTAGAATATATTCAATAAATAGTTGTTGAATTAATTAATAAAGAAGGATTTTGATGGAATTAGTTCTTTGTTTAATCAAATTTCACTTAAAATCATAATACATTCCTTTTCCTTGTTACCAGAATATCCACAGTATTTCCATTACACCTAAAAGACATTGTGTGGGCCTGATTTGGGCTCACAGGTGCAATGAAGGAAGAAATAAAGGAATGCTAGATAGAAGGGGTGATAGCTCATGAGACCCCTGACAAAAGTTTGAAGAAAAAAAAAAGAAGGGGGCTGAGAAATGAGGGGGCTCTTGTGAGAGAGAAAATGATTACCTAGACTCAGTGAAATAAATTGTGATAAAAAAACAAAAAACAATTTGAATTAGTTTTTCCATAACTTCCACCAAGTAATCTCCTCAGACATCTGGGGTAAGAAGGGGGGTATGTTAGAAGGGAGGGAGAGTATTGAAAGGGAGAGAAAAGCATGGAGTCCATAGGACCTGGGAGGAGGGCAAGGCATGATGGGGGGGGTTATGTGGCTATAAAGTTATCAAGCTGGGTGCTGATGAAGCAGGGTGTGCACATAATTACCATTAATGAAAATTAATTTAAGTAAATGCCAAACAAGTAAAACCATGGTACACACACACACACACACACACACTGATTATACACAATTGTAATACAGGCCCATGGTTTAATTTTCCTTCTCAATTTCTGTGTTGCGGTATGAAGGAAGAAGTTTAGAAGAACAGAAGATGCATAACTAAAAGGTTATCTTTTGACCCTCTACTTTTAATTTTTTATCTTCACTTATTACCTATTGTTTTTGCTTTCAAAATTACATTGAAATATTATGAAATGTTATGAAAACATCTTTAAAATAATATGGATCAAATCAGTAATCCCTTCCTAAATCAATGTCTTAAATGAAGACACTGAGTCTGAAATGAAATGATATGAAATGAAATGAAATGAAATAATGAAATGAAATGAAAGAAAGAAAGAAAGAAAGAAAAAAAAGTTCTTTTTTCGTCTCTGAAATACATCAGAATATGCTTGTCAGTGACCAAGCAGATGGCAATGTCGTCTTTCTATCCCAGTTTATCATGATAAAGCCAACTTACAGGTAAACATTACTACCCTTTAAACTCAAGTTTGACCTTACTCATGAATTCTGGCTGAACTCTTTTCTTTTTGCTCTAAGCTTCATGACTCATATGAAATACTGAAATGCTTAACCAAAAATATTTCCCCACTCCTGATTTGCCTGCTGGACAGTTGTAAAGACATTCACTTTGCAATAATTAGGTCAGTGCTGACTTGCTGATTCCTTCTTTTATGTCTTCTCTTATTCTTTTTTTCATTAGCAAATTATGTAAAGATTGTGGGAGATAGCCACTGAATATTATGGGAAAGGTAAAGGACCAGAAGTCACCAGACGACATTCTTTGCACATTGATTTTCTTTTTTTAGGATTAATGACTAGGGTCATTCAGTGCAGGCCTTTTAATTTCGTACTCAGTAGCATTTGTTTAATTAGATGTCTTTTTTGCTCCTTGCACAAATTCAATAACAGGAGGCTAAGCACCATCATCTGCATATATCTTAACTTAGAGATGAATATAGAGTCCCTATTTCATTCTGTTGTTTCTCACTTTAAAAACATAAATATTTTAAAAAAATGATCTGAAAGTGGGGAATAGCAGGAATGGTGTAGAGAAATGTTAAGAGGCAGAGATGATCAACTTCCAATATTCCACATTTAAGAAACACGTTAGTACTATAATAAAGTCCAAAGATATTAAATAACTTTTCCTGTTCATTTTCCTTTATCATAGGTATTTTGCAAATGAGGCTAGAGCGGCAAAGTTACTCTTGGTTCTTTGGGTATGGATTACAAAATTCATTAATTTTCTAAATCTCTACTTAAGAAACTTTCTACAAGAACTGTTCTGGTGTCATCGATGTGTGCTCTCTTATCTGGGAGTATATGTTGTAAAAGGGAAGAGAGGAGATGACACTCTGGTCGTGGTTCTACTGATCAGGTGCTCTTAACTAGGCAACAGTGAGGTAGAGAGAGGACAGCCTTGAAGTCAGTGGGTCCTGGGTTTAAATCCCATTTGCTGCCACTTTGCCACCATACGACACACCTGTGCTTTAAACTTTGTTTTGTAAGTGGGATATGTAAACACACACACACACACACATAAGAACAAACAATTGGAAGTAATAACCTAACAGGATGCCTGTGAGAATTAATACATGATAATACTTATCAAAGTGAGCCACGTAGTAGGTGGTGAATTGAGTCATCTCTTCCCCTGACGTTATCAGTGTCCCTGAAAAGACTGGCAAAAAGAAACTGAACCCACTCTCTAAACTGAGAGCAGTTGTTTTCATTTTGAAAGTGTTTTGTCTAAATTACAGTTCTCCAACTTCTCTTTATTCTACTCTAACTCCTTGTGCACAACGTTTCAGAGTTTTGCTGCGGGCTTTTAATTAACTGTCCATGTATAATAATCAGATGTAAAGCTTTCTGAGAATTCTACTGTACCTGCCAGCCATGTGAATTCCTGCAGTGGACTGGGAAATCAGCTTTCTGATAAGAAAAGCCCTCGTCGGTAGTATTTGCCGGTTGCTGAGGGTTAATACTTCTAACACAGCTGATTTCAAGCCACAGAGTCTGCCTTCCCTTCTCCCTCTGCTGCTCCCCAGTGTTTGCACTCTCTCTCTGTTTCTCTTTCTCTTTTTCCCTTTCTAACAAGTATATAAACAAAATCTTTTTAAAAAAAGATGGTATGGTGCATTAAATTAATATTTTGCTCATCTAAGAATCATGTGAAAACCTTCTGGGGCCCCTGGGTGGCTCAGTAGGTTAAACACCTGATTTCAGCTCAGGTCATGATCTCAGGGTCCTGGTATTGAGCCCCTTGATGGGCTCCCTGCTCAGCAGGGAGTCTGCTTGTCCCTCCGCCCCCGTCCTGCTTGTGTTCTCCCTTTCTGTCAAATAGATAAATAAAATCTAAAAAAAACCCACAAAAAAAGAAAAACAAAAACCCTCTGTGGCAGTGTTACTCCACAAAGTGAATATTAGCTCCAATCTGAATGAACATTTTTCTCTCTACATAAAGGAAAACTCTAGTCTTTTCATGCAAATGAGATCAGTACCTGTTCCCACATCCTGGGCGCATATAATTCCCAAGTATGTCAATGAAAGAACCATGAGATTAATTATTCAGACGGCTTATATCCATAATGTCAAATATCTGCATGTTTGTACTTTTTGCTCAGATCTTAAGAATCACATGCACCCTATTTGTGCAGTCATGCGTCTGTGCATATTTTTTTATTTTGGTTATTTATTAAGATCAAATCTACTTAAAAGAAAGCCAGATTATTCTCTGTTCTTCTTTTAAAGAAAAAGAAAAGCAAAATGTTTGTTGCATTTCCAATTATTTATGCAAGTACAGAATATCCAACTGGAAAAAACAAAAACAGAAACATAGTCACCTTTATTTCTTTAAAAAAGCAAAAGTATTACAGCCATGATCCTGGAATATAACATTCTCTTCCTTTCTGAATGCCTGTGTGGGAACTTTTCAGCAGAGGCAAATTGCTGTCACATGGACTATCATCATAGCTGGTGGCTTTACAAATGTGTGGAGCAACCCAGATTCCCACTGGCTCTAAATATGCCAGCGTGGCTGTTGATGTGCTCTGTGAGCTGAGGCCCTGTGGAGCTGAGGTTTTCTGGAGAGTGAGGGCTTTACTTCTCCAGATGATCAAAGGATCACCTGGGCACAGTCCATGGAAAAAGGAAAGACTTCACTGGGAGACCAGCTCCCTGATTTTCTGCTCCACAGTATCATCCAGATTGCAAAGGGGAGGAGAGTTGGGGGCAGGGAAACAATTCTTTAACAACTCTGTCAGAAATCGAATGAGACAGACCCATTCCATAAAATTTTCTAATTCTGTCAAAATTATATCTGCTGTCAAGTCAACTATTGGAATGTGGAAGCGGTAGTAAAATTGACAGTTGCTGGATGAATTCTCAGGTCGTGCTCACATTTGGCAAACAAATGTGGGGAGTGAACAGAATAACAAGCAACCCAGGATCATCCCCATTCAACCCAAAGACAAAGTAAATGGAACGCCATGAGATTACTGAATGAGGTGACTAGCTGGGAGCCCCAGTCTGTAGGAGCTGTAGGCCAACACGTATCCCGCAGTTCCTTGGCAACATGGTCTTACGATTCTATTCTTGCCTATATCAACTGCTGACATTTAAGGTGGACAGTAAGTGTCTTGGGCTATTATCTCTAATTAAATATAACTGATAAAATAATTATCTACCTAGAGTTTCCTGTGCTCTCGACAGTCAATTCAAATAGCATACATAGCGTAGCCAAATCCACTCTAAGTACATCAAATACAGGGCCCAAATTCCCCAAATACTGCCTGGTGGTTGACTCTATGGCCACCTGTATCCCTTGAATTTCACGTTTACCTTCTTTTCCCAGCCCTCTCAAGTAAGTCTCAATCAGCTTTTGTTTTAAAGGAAAATCACAGGTCTGTTCACCTCATTTCCACTCTAACAATCTATGGATTTACTAGAGATGTTAAAATACCTTACAAAATTGTTTGTAGTGATTTAGAAAGAAGCAGGAAATATAATATTTGGGAAGTTAAAATTAATTTCTGTATGTGTGTTGAAAGTACTATATTGGGGTGCCTGGGTGGCTCAGTTGTTTAAGTATTGGCCTTCAGCTCAGGTCATGATCCCAGGGTCCTGGGATCCAGCCTTGCATCAGCGGGGAGCCTGCTTCTCCCTCTCCTCCCCACTTGTGCTCTCTGTTGCTACCTCTTTCTCCCTCCCTCCCTCTCCCTCTCAAATAAATAGATAAATAAAATCTTAAAAAAAAAAGTACTATATTTCTTTATTCATACACTCAAAGTGGGTTGTGTGCATTTAGATTGCCATGTCATAATTACCTTAATACCTGACTGCCCTTTCTTCACTGCCTCTTCTTTTTCTAGCACTGATGAAGTTGGGTTTGCTCTTAGGTCCTGTATTCCTATCAGTCACCTCTGTAGGTGACTATTCTTAAATCAGTTCACATGGATCAACTATCACCTTCAATGGGTGCCTAGCAAAGCATATTCCTAGTTCCAATATTGACCCAAGTCCCAGAGTAAAATTTTTAACTGCCTTATCAACATCTTAACTTTTATGTCTCATTAGTACCATAAATCCAAAATGTCATAGATCATTTTTATTCCTAGTATAATCCCATGATCAATTTTGGCTCTTTCCTCTCACAGACTTCTTTGTGCTCAAGCTGGCATGAGGTCCTATTGATTTTATTTTCTTGGTAGATCTCATCCCTTCTTTTCTATCTGTACAATCATAAGCCTGGTTCTGCTCCAATCATCACTCACTTGAGCCACACCCATAAACTGCAGTGGGTCCAAAATTTTATGGGGTCATATGGGACAGGAAGTGTCCTAACATGGAAAGATCACTGATAGGAGGAAGATGTTTAGAGTAATTTGGTATTGCTCTTATCTTCCAAGGAATTCTGAAGAACCAAATTACCCTTCATTGACTCTGATCAAAATAAAGCAAAGAGAATAAACAGTGAACTAGAATTCACTTGTGATCTGTATAAAAACCAATAGGGATATTTAAAAAAAAAATTTAAAACTTGAAAATAAGAAAAAAAAGATAGGTGTTATTTTCCATGGGGATTTAACAGGCCTATACAAGGATCATTCCATTTTCTAGGGAAATGTACTTTATTAAACTTACTATTTACTATTAATTAAAGGACTCTAGCCTAGTGAATTTATAGGTTAACTTGTAGATATCCTGTTCAGTAGAAATGCAAGTAATTTCTGTGCAGCAGGGGAAAAAATGTCAATTTATAGTTTATTACCTCAACGAACATTAACCAATTTCATAACTATCCTAGCGATTTTATTCTAACATTGCTTTATTAAAGTGTCCACAAATACTGGCCTTGCCATCTTCCTAGTTCTGTCATTAATTAATGAGATGAATAAAATGTTTGATATGTTCATTTTATATTTATATGGAGTCATATTTTTAATTTTTTGAAAATTATGCTTTGCCAATGGCTTAAAAGTGATTGTTAGGAAAACCTGCTTTAACTCATGAAGAGTGTCTTCGTTTGCATTGTTGGCATAATATAGAAGGGAGAAAAGCTATTACTGAAGCTAGATTTAGGGGCATCTGGGTGTAGCATTCATTAAGCATCTGATTCCTGGTTTCAGTTCAGATCGTGATCTCAGGGTCGTGAGATTGAGCCCCAAACCGGGCTCTGCGCTGGGCGCGAAGTATGCTTTAGGATTCTTTCTCTCCTTCTTCCTCTGCCGGCTTGCTCTCTGCTCGCTCTCTCTCAAATAAATAATTTTTTTAAAAAAATAAGGTCAATGAAATTTGGTCATTCACATTACCAGTGATAACCGTCTTGTATCTACTATCACATTAGCTCTGGAAATAGACCTACCTGAAAAGTGAAACGGCCTGGAAATTAATCAGAAGAGCTCTTTAGCACTGCTGCTTCCTTTTTTGGTGGGTTGTTGCTCACTGTAGCATCACGACCAATTTCTCAAAATAGCCGTGTTTTTAACTTGACTACAATCACAGTCTTTGGAAAACCTTTTTGCTCCCATTTTTCTGTGCTACATGTAATACAATGAAATAAAGGTATCAAGGAGGGCACGTATTGCATGGTGCACTGGGTGTTATACGCAACTAATGAATCATCGAACTTTACATCAGAAACCAGGGATGTAGTGTATGGTGACTAACATAATATAATAAAAAAACATTAAAATAAAAAAAATTAAAAAAACAATGAAATAAAGGAAGCTAATAAAAGAGCTGAATGAAAGGGCTACCAATTTAAAAACAATTAAAAAGAATTCTCTCTCTGTGACATAGATTGCAGAATTTAGGGCCAAGGGAGGTCAAAGGGTTCACTGGGTATTACAAAGGTCAATATGATTTTGTAGCAATTGCAGTGATGACTGAGAGAGAGAGAAAAAAGAAGTCAAACTTTCTCCAGCTCCACTGTATAATGATCTCTACCTTCTCAAAACCTGTGTAACAGTGATAGCCTTAAACTCAGAATCTAGCCCTTGACTAAATATGGGCTTACACTGTTCTCTAATCATTTTTAGAATGCATGTTTTATCGTCTATAATGGGAAGGCAACTGCAGTTAAGTAATTCCACTGTTCTGCAGAGCTGAGATCTTCCCTTTACTTTCCGGGTATTCCTCACTATCCTGAGCATGCACTGGAGGCATCAAATACTAATCATCTTTATTTGCATTGGTTGGTAATTTGAAATTTTCATTGTAGTTAGGTTTTCCAGCTAGAGGACAAGATTTCAGAGTTGCTTCCTTATAGCAGAAATGGTTCTCTTCTGCCCTCTAGAATTCACCCTACCCAAGATGCAATTTTCTAGGCCTCAATGCTTTGCACAAGAATGCAGTGCTTTGCTCAATCAATGCACAAGAATCATATGGAGAATCTTGTTAAATGCAGATTTGGATTCAGTTGGATGAATCTGAAACCTGAGATTGTGTTTCTAAGGAGATCCTAGGTCATGCTTATGCTGATGCTGTGAGCCAAGAGAAAATGCTTTTGACCAACTACACTTAGGTAGTTTGTTTTAAAAGCAAGTGGCGATCCATTTTGGGCTTCTAGTTTCTGAATAAGAACAGGAAGCACAGCCATCTGTAATATGGTTAGGAGTTCAACTGGGCTTTTCCAACTAATCCCTCCTTATTTCACTAAGAATAAAATGCTTCTGAAAATCCAAACTAATTCTGGGAGTGGCTCTACCTAGTCTTCTGTACAACTTGCAGTGACATCTTTGCCCACAGAGAGACATTTCATCTTCTAACCTTGCCATCCATGGCTTTTGTAAACTGTGCGTAAACTACCACTCAATCATATTTCTTCCTTCTCGCCATATGCCATTACTCACCTGCCACACATAGTTACTTGGTTGAAGTTAATAATTTCCCCCATACCTGGAAAACATTTCTTCTACTTCTCCATGTTCTGTTTCCTTCTTTAGTATCAGTTCAAATGTTACATTTTCCTTGAAGCTTCCGTAATCTACCTCTCCCCCGACATCCATGCTTTAGGTAACTGTTTCTCCTCCCTTGGCTCCTCAGGAATTGGGGCTATGTATCCAATTATATTGAAGCAAATAGTATTGAAACAGGGAAACCGAAGAGACCCCATGAGAGAAAAAGCTGTTTTGTTTTGTTTTGTTTTTTCCTTTGCTTCTTGTCTTTTATCCTTGCTAGGACCTGCATCCCCAGCCCACTCTACACATTCCTCAGAATGCAAATAGCATACATCCTCCCTGTAAGGGGCAAGGAGTTAAAGAGTTCCCCAGAACAGGTAACATCTGGGGAAGGACCAGGTGAGAATGACCAGACAAAGCTGTCATACACATATTCTACACCACTGTCACTAGACATCTCGACGCCAGGACCCCTGGCTTCAGGGAATAAGTGACTTATGATGGACACCTGGACCTTGTCTTCATTCTGACCAGTTCCTGGATGCCCAAGAGGACATGTGCACCAGACTACAGTCGTCAGTAAAAATCCGCAGGCCTGGAACAAAGAAGAGACTCCCTCTTTCCCTTTCCAAGCCTCCCGATGCTTAGTCTGTTTCTCTCTGTATCTTCAATCAACTCTGCTTTTGCCTCCTGTTGGTGTATATTTGATTTCCATCCTCCATGAAGCCAAGAACCCTCTTGGTGGGTCCTGTGGGGACCCCTTCCCGTCCCCCCCCACTGGGTCCTCAGACCCTGACTGCCTGCATCAGTATTGTAGTTAAAACTACGGTCTATGGAGACAGCTATGCATTAATTCATTCCTTTGGCTTGATTCTGACTTCTATGGATTATTAAGGTTACCAATACAGAGTCCTTGTTTCCAGGAACTTACATTTTGGTATGGAGAGACACACACATAGACACAAAAGACTATTTCAACTACTGATATGCTCTGTGAAGATGATAGATCAGGGTAACGTGGTTGAGAGTCATGGTGGAGGGAGCGATGCTGGTAGCTAGGAGGTTGGGTAAGATCTTCCTGAGAAGTGATACTCATGTGATCTGAAACCTGAATAAGAGGGAGGTGCACATCTGAAGATTTGGAGGAAGGCTTTCCAAGCTGAAGAACAGTGTGTGTGAAGATCCTTAGTACTGAAAAGGCAGTTTTGATTACTAACATGTCAGATGCTTGAAGAACATGTGGGAGGCACAGGAGGAGCAAAAAGAGGAGAAATCGAGTACAAAAACACCAAAAAGAAGTGATGCTATCGATGCCACCAACAGGACGCAAGACCATCAGAAGTGTTAGGAAAAAAAAGAAGATCCATAACTGTTCCACAAAAAAGCTTTGAGATTCTTCCCACCTGCCCCTCTCCACCACTGAAGAGAATATGTTACCAAGAAGGGCAAATACTTAAGTTTCCCCCATAAGTTCTATAACGGGTCTGGTCTAGAATGCCAAAAAAAAAAAAAAAAAAATCTTATCTACACTGACAATTCATATATAGTTTCTTTAAAAACTCGGCACCCAGTGCCTGCTGGTATCCCAAATACTCTCCAGTCCCACTGGAATCACGAAGCACATGGTAAAGAACAGAGATGCAAATTGTGTGATAGCCTCCATGTCCCACATGCTTCCTTCATACGTAGAAATCAAATGTAATGACAGCATACTGGAAAATATTCCACTGAACATCTTTACAAACATCACACTGCCTACCACAGCAAGTTTATTCCAGATAGGATGATTTAGCCCCTGTTCACCATCCATGATGGATATCACATGCTATGATTCTTCTGTAGAATCAATAATGGCCCTCACACCCACTGTCCTCACAGAATTATCAGGGAACTTAAAAATTATTAACATACATTTACATATCTATAATTTATTGAACAATTAAATATATGCCGGTGTCTTCAGAACCTTAGAGCATGGTTTTCTCCCACGGTGCCCCATCCTCCACCCCTCCCCTTTTCTCATTTTAAATACATTTGGAAACATTCCTTTCAAACTTATCTTGCAGCTTGTCAATGATGCTTCTCTTTTCCACATCCCTTAATTAACTCTTTTCCTCAGGCTTGCCTGGGGCCCTATTGATTTCTTCCTCCTGCACAATATTATCAGTGGAAAGGAGCTGCTTTGTGATGACTGTGGAGCACATGTGCTGGCATCTCACAGATGTGCCAGGACCACACGTGTCATGTGTGGACTCAACTGAAAGGACTCACTCGGACAAGAGGAGTGAGCCCCTCAAGTGCTGCTGAGTTGAAAAGAAGATTCACACTGAAGTGACTTGGTTGGAAAAAAAAAAAGAAAAAAAGAAAAAGAGAGAGAGTAGCAGAAATAGATGTGACCTAAGGAGATGGATTATGGGGGAAAAGGATGGAAAGTGTAGAACAATAATAATTTCAATGGCATAGGAGCCCAGTGAAACAAACCCAGAATTTATTTGCAAATAGCCAGCTCTCAGGCAACAGTCTTGGAATTTAATTTTTTAACTGGAATTCAGCACCAAATGATTGTCTTGACATAAAGGACTATTAATTGAATCACTTGAGGTTTTTTTTTTTTTTTAACTATTTAAATGACATTTGCTCTTAAAATCCTAAAGTTCAGGGGCGCCTGGGTGGCTCAGTCGGTTAAGTGTCTGCCTTCAGCTCAGGTAATGATCCCAGGAGCCTGGGATTGAGCCCTGCATCATCAGGCTCCCTGCTCAGTGGGGAGCCTGTTTCTCCCTCTCTCTCTGCCAGCCGCTCCCCCTGCTGTGCTCTGGCTCTCTCTATCTCTGTCATAAAAATAAATAAAATCGTTAAAAAAAAATCCTAACAAGTTCACAATTTGCTAATTCTGCCCATCAGACTTCAATTAACTACCATTCAATATAGCCATTTAGCCATTTCTATCTATCTATCTCTCTATCTATCTATCTATCTATCATCTATCATCTATCTATCTACCCACCCATGATCTATCTGTAATGGTGAATTAGGTCAGACATTGCCTGTACATGTACAGGGAGCTATATCAACCACCAATAGTAAGAGCACAAAAGGGACAATTCTCACCAACTGTAAGAGAATTCAGGGGCTCATGTATAATTTCTTATTAGGAAAAAAATCATAAGGTGATTATTATTCATAAGAGCTCATACTTTCAGCTCTGTGGGACTAAATGAGATTAAGATATCTTAAATATAATGGCAACATCACTACATTTAATTTACAACTCTGTACCACTTGTCTGCATGTGGCTGATCTTGCTGCACTTGAAAATGCAGAAATAATCAAGCTAAATTATTTCCATTTAGTAATGGATCATTATCCCTCTTTTACTATTTGCTACTGACTCATAATCAAGGTTCGGATCCAATCAATAATTGTGTTCTTTTCTCACTAGGGTAATTTATATTTCTATATCTGTGTTGAGCTTTTTTTTTTAATATCCTTATGAAGCATCATTCTTAGAGAGTCATATATTAATTTTTGGTGACATTTAAAATACTCTTTAAGAGAACAGCTTTTCTGAAACAATAAAAAGATCACATAAGTATGTGAAGCTCATTTCCTAATGAAAATTTGAAGAAGTAAATATTGCTACCTCAAACCTTTGCAAGGTACTAAATATTCTCATACTTGAAAATATTTTTTGAAAAAGATGCAATGGCTAGAGTTGAACTGAAGTGTTTAGAATTATGTTTGGCCCAGAGTAGGCATTCAATAAACAATTGTTGAATTAATAAATGACTGGCAAATTAATGAATTGTACAAAAAAATAAAAATTATCTGAGATATGAACAAATGTGACATTAGTAGATCCATTACCAATTCCCCCTATAAATCAGGATCATTTTGTAATGATAACTAGAAGAAAAATGCATATATCACTGAAAAAATATTTTGGCAAAGAGTAACAATGGATAGTTCCTTGAGAAAGGATGTGTTTCAAAACTCAAACCTGATATAGTCTGACGGGGAGAAACAGTTACCAAAAATATTCTTACATAGAAAAGTACAATTTGTAATCTGCTGTCTTCCTGAAGTATTTATTAGTTAATCCTATATTTCCCCCTTATTTTGGATCTGAAAAATAGGTTAGGGAAAACACACTCCACTTCTCAGACCTTTTCGACTTAAAGCTAAGTGAGCATGCCATCTGATTAACTCAGCCAAACAGGCATTACTAAATGGACTCAGATCAGTCAAGTCAGTTTCTTGCTTGAATTAGCTACTTGTTTAAACAAATTAACCAGTCAATTCTGCCAAAATACTAAGTCCTCCTATCCCTGCAAAGAAGACCAGTCACCCTGAAGCAGAGAATGTATAATTAAAACATCTTATCATAGCAAAGCAAACTGAGCAAAATTGGTGTGAAATTAATGGAGGGTACACAAACAGCCTTTTTCTAAAAAAAGAAGCTTTAAATAGAAAATTGCTGCATCCATGAACTATATAAACAGGCAAGGAGACTACAGATTCACTGGTCTTTCATTATTCCATAGCAATTCTAAGTTAACTTAAACTGACAAGAGGAGGCACATTGGTTGACCAGCAACCTCAAAAATAGAGCCCAGTGAGTCCCAGTGCTTGATATTTATGTGCTGTGTAATCCCCTCCCCTAGAGTCTAGACTGGATTTGCTGACTGGCTTTCAATACATGGGATGCAGCAAGAGTGACAGTCACAAAAAAACTGTGGCTTCTGTCTTGAGTTGCCCTCTCTTGCTGGCTTGTTCTGAGGCAGCTGCCATGCTGTAAACTGCCCCACGGAGGGGTCCATGGGGCACTGGGAACTGCCCACTGCCACCCAAGTGAGCTTCGAAGCAGATCCTCCCCAGTCAAGCTTGGAGATGAGACCACAACTCCAGTCCACATGTTCATGACAAGTCCTGTGAGAGACCCTGAGCCAAAGACACGGAGCTAAATTGTCCCTGGATTCCTGACTCACAGAGACTGCAAGATAATGCATGTTCGTGGCTTTAAGTCACTAAGTTTTGGGACATTTTGTTATGCAACCCTAGATAACTATCTCACATTGCTTCCTTCAATTCACAGGCAGTGACAGAATTAAAAGTCACCTTCAGATACCTCATCTGTATCTCTGATGGTAGAATGTTTGGGAAAGTTGCATTCAGTAGTGCTTCTCTAGGTTGTAGGCAAATAAGTGCTCATAAATACCGAGCAGAATACTCCAGCATTATATATGCTTGACATACGGTTTGATGCTTAGCCTGAAAGGGTAGTCGAGTAGGGAGCAACAAAGTCTCTAGGTCAGATTGCCCGGATTCAACACTAGGCTCTGATATCTAAGAGCTGTGTTCCCCTGTGCTAGTTATTAAAAAATCTGTGTTTCATTTCTCTCACCAGTAAAATGGGGAATAGTACCTACCTCACAGGGTACTGTGAGAATTAAATGAATTAAACAAATTTAATGTACTTACAATAGTCCCTGAGATATAGTAAGCACTATGTAGGTATTACTTGCTTATATTGGAAAAGAAATCCTGAAGAGTTTTCTCTTAATAGTCAATGGAAATTATAAGACCCAAATCTTAGAAGCAAGCTCATAATAAGAGGAAGAACTTCAGATAAATCTGCAGAGTTCAAATCTGTAGAAGTTAGGGGGATAAAACGTACTTCTCAAAGGCTAACAATTGGTACCAATGTGCCATATGGTATTTTGGAGGGAATTACATTTTCTGCATCATGAGACATATGATAAAATTGTAAGAAGTAGTGAGCCTTTTATTTCAAAATTGCTTCTAATTGTTTTAGGGCAAAGTCTCCCAGTAGATGGATCCCAGGGAGCAGGCTGACATTCATCTCTTTAAACAAGCCTTCAAATCAACCATTTCAATGATAAGGTCTGTCTAAATTCCAGGATTGAGACCATATAACTGATCACATATAATTAGGTTTTTAAGGTGATTTTGAATATCCTGCTCTTTTTATACAATAATCTTCAGCACTCTGCCCCCTCCCCAAATAAAAAAGCAAAGAATCACAAAAATCTATTTATTACAGTTAAAGTATTTGGACCAACATTTTCAAAGCAACTTGCAATATAACTTGCACAGACCACTTAGCATTGTACCTGGCAAAACACAGGTTCTCAGAAGACATTAATGGTTGAAGTTATTGCCATTAGTGTTATCACCGCTGTTGTAAACATTCTATGGCTTTCTCTTCTCCTATTTCTTGCATGCAAGACAAAAATATTCTCCTTTGCTTTTTCTCCTACAATTTGCGTTGATATGCTGGGGAGGGGAGGGTATAGTTGAAACAATCACCTTGGATGGAACTTTGTGCCCAAGAATGACGACTAGGTTTTGGTGTAAAATAGAACATTACCACTAAACTCAGCACATCAGAATGAAACCTCTTTCTATTTGGCAAATGCAAGAGTAATTAATATATGTGTGTTGTTAAAGTATAATAGAGAAGACAAAAATTGATGTTTTTGTTAAAATCATATGTTATCATTTTGTAACAAATAAATGGAAGATACACTAATTATTTCATCAAACTGGTCAAGCAAAATAAAATGTTAATGCGTGTACACATTTGCAAGCACACAGTACACACACACATACACACCTCTACCAGAATAATAAACTAGGTATTTTTGTTCTGAACTCTAAACTTGAGTAAAACTTGTCTCTGAGATGCTTTTCTTACTGAAACCATCAGCTCACTAATAGACAATATTCTCTCCTCTGAAAACACATTTCTAGTATAAATGACCTGGAGACTACAGTCTATAAAGAGCAATTGCCCTCTATCCCAAAGGTGGTTTTGTAATCCTACTTCCCCCACTCATTCCACTCATCCATCCTCATTCTGTACAACCCCTCTCCACAGGCTGCGTCCGGTCCTCTGCTCTTTGGCTGACACACATTGCCGGCATTTGTGGCCGCTTATCCTGTTCAAGTTGTCGTCTTAAAGACAGGGAAAACAGAATGGAACGAGGCTTCCTGAAATCAATGTGACAGCACCACGATTCCCCTATAAAAATATTGCCATCTTAAACTTATGACAGCTCAGCAGTTGGACAGAGATATGAATCTTGTCATTTTTTTTTTAAGGCCGAATAACAAAGGGAAGGAAGAAGGAAGATTAGAATGGCATTGCAATTGATAAAATGGAAGGCTGAGAAATCCTGATTAGACACATTCTTGAGAAGAACTTATTGAATATGTAAGAAGGTATTTTATATCTTAACATTTTCCTGGGTGAAAGAAAGATATTTCTTAATTTTAATCCAATACTCCTAGTAAAGTCATAATGCTTTTGATTTTAAACTGTATTAATGTAGAAGTACATGTTTTCCTTCCTCCTAAAATCTATGTGAGGCTACTTAATAAATTCTATCTATTTACTACATGTTCTATTTACTTAAGTATGTGCGAATCATATGAATTCTAATTTGAATTGTTAAAATCTTTTTTTTTTGATAAATCTATAAAATCATGATGCTTCAGGGTACAAAAGAAATGACCCCTTCCCTAGTGGAAAACAAATCTTTGAAAGAAAGCCAACAACAACACTTAATATTAATCTTGTTTCAGACTAAACTTACTTCAGAGACCTACAAACTCATTTTTGCTGCCTGTGTTCAAGTGGAAATAAAATATTATAGATACAATGGAACCTCTCAGCTACCCCCAAAGTAATAAGTTTGCAATACAGTTTTCTCACAGGGGAATCTCAGAATGCTTTAAAGTGCTTACCTTTTTATGCCTACAAAATAATTATATCTGTGGTTATAATATAAATGAATCTTCTTTGGATGTAGCCAATCTGTGCCAGGTTTGGATTTTATTAAGTATTACACTTTGGAAATCTGTTATTCACAGAGCTAAATGTGTTTGAAATATGTCCACTCAACTTGACAAATCTGAAGCATAAAGTATTGCCCATTCCTCATTAACAATATTGTAGATGTGCTTGGAAGTAAACATTTGAAACTACAAGATCCTAGCTTTTACAGCTCTGAATAAAGTAAGTGATAAATTTTAGGCAAGTGTCAGATGTAGAATGAGAAAAAAATAACCAGGAATCTTATCCAGTCCAAACCTAGCATATGAGGAAACCATGCAGTCATGTTCAGCAGTAACAATAGCTGGATTTAGGTGCTTTGCAGTTTGAATGGTGAGATTTGAACATGAGATTTTAAAAATTCTGGTCAAAGGTTTTAATCTAGCCAAGGTTCTCTCATTGAGGAATATAGGCAATAATAGTAAATAAAGGAAAATATTTCATTACTCCTTTCCAAAGGGGTCCAAGATAGACATGTGGCTCTCTTGGGGATATACTCATTTTCGAGTATTAAAATAAAAATACAGTCAGTCAAGTAAGAGAAAAGTTAGTGTTTAAAAAAAAAAGCATAGATATCACCCCATACCTGTCAAAATGGCTGGAATAAAAAAACTCAAGAAACAACAAGTATTGGCAAGGATGTGGAGAAAAAGGAATCTTCCTGCATGGTTGGTGGGAATGCAAACTGGTATAGTCACTGTGGAAGACAGTACGGAGGTTCCTCAATAAATTAAAAACAGAACTACTCTATAATTCAGTAACTGCACTACTGGGTATTTACCCCCAAAATATGAAAAACTGATTTGAAAGATTATATGTACCCTTATGTTTATTGCAGCATTATTTACAATATAGCCAAACTATGGAAACAGTCCAAGTGTCCATCAACGGATGAATGGATAAAGAGGTATATATACATACAATGGACTATTATTCAGCCATAAAAAGGAATGAAATCTTGCCGTTTGCAATGACATGAAGAGGGTTAGAGTATAATGCTAAGCAAAATAAGCCAGTCAGAGAAAGACAAAGACCGTTTGATTTCACTCATATGTGGAATTTAAGAAACCAAATAAACAAGGGGAAAAAAGAGAAACAAATCAAAAAACACTCTTAACTATAGAGAACAAGCAAAGCTATTTAAAAAAAAAAAAACAAAGAACACAGGAAAGGGATCAGGAACTTTGGGGTGGTCTTGGTCTCAGGTTTGCACTTTCTTTTTTCAAAAAGATTTATTTATTTGAGAGACAAAGAGAGATAGATAGATGAGGGGCAGGGGGAGAGGGAGAGAAGCTCAAGCAGAGGTTGCGCTGAGAACCGAGCCTGAGACCTGAGGCCCAATCATGACCTGAGCAGAAACCTAGAGTTGGATGTTCAACCAACAGAGCCAACCAGATGTCCCAGGTTTGCATATTCTTGAATAACTTTCAGCCTCTCAGTCACATTTTATCCTTAGCATTGAAAAAACTAAAACCAAAACATACAAGTAATGAAAAAGAAAATACTAGGTGAGGTAATCTCCTCTATTTGCTTCAAGCTTTGTCTTTCCAAATATTCACAGAGCACTAACTTTGTGGCCTGTGCAATCTGTGAGGAATGCAATAAAAGCATCTCGAAGAAAGGACAGCAAGAATATAAAGATGAGTTGTAGAGGCACACAAGAGATGGAGGATAATGTGAGATCAGGCACTAAAATATATGGCAATTTTAAAAGAAGTAGAACTTATAATGCAATCCCTATCAAAATACCAATACTGTTTTTCAGAGAACTAGAACAATCAATCTTAAAATTTATGTAGAACCACAAAAGACCCTGAATAGGCAAAGCAATCTTGAAATAGAAAGGCAAAGCTGGAGACATCACAATTGCAGACTTCAAGTTATATTACAAAGCTGTAATGATCAAGAAAGTATGGTACTGGCACAAAAATAAACACATAGTTCAACAGAACAGAATGGAAAACACAGAAATAAGCCCACAATTACATGGTCAAGCAATTTTCAACAAAGCAAGAAAGTATATCCAATGGGGGAAAGACAGTCTCTTCATAAAATGGAGTTGGGAAAACTGGTCAGCTACATGCAAAAGAATGAAACTGGGCTACTTTTTTACACCAAGCACAAAAATAAACACAAAATGGATTAAAGACATAAATGTGAGACCTGAAACCATAAAAATCCTAGAAGAGAACACAGGCAGTAATTTCTTTGACATCAGCCATAGCAACTTTTTTTCTAGAGAGGTCCCCTGAGGTGACAAAAACAAAAGCAAAAATAAACTACTGGGGCTCCATCAGAATAAAATCTTCTTCACAGTGAAGGAAACAGTCAACAAAACTAAAAGGCAACCTATGGAATTGAAGAAGATATTTGCAAATGACAAAACTGATAAAGGGTTAGTATCCAAAGTACATAAGAACTTATACAACTAAACACCCCAAAACCAAATAACCCAATTAAAAAACTTGCAGAAAACATGAAAGGATATTTCTCCAAAGAAGACATACAGATGGCCAACAAACACATGAAAAGATGTTCACCATCACTTACCATCAGGGAAATGCAAATCAAAACTACAATGAGATATCACCTCACACCTGTCAAAATGGCTAAAATCAACAACACAAGAAACAGCAGATATTTGCCAGAATGTGGAAAAAAAGGAACCCTTGTGCACTGTTCGTGGGAATGCAAACTGGTGCAGTCACTATAGAAAAGAGTATGGAGTGTCTTTAAAAGGTTAAAAACAGAACTATCCTACAATCCAATAATTGTGCTACTGGATATTTACAAAGAATATGAGAACAGTAATTCAAAAGGATATATGCACCCTTACTTTATTACAGCATTACTTATAATAGCCAAACAGTGGAAACAGCCCAACAGTCTATCCAAAGATGAATGGATAAAGAAGAGGTGGCCATAAAAAATGAAATCTTGCCATTTGCAATGACACGGATGGAGCTAGAGAGTATTATGCTAAGCGAAATAAGCCAGTCATAAAAGACAAATACCATATGATTTCACTCATATGTGTAATGTAAGAAACAAAACAAATGAGCAAGGGGGGGAAAAGAGAGAGAGAGACAAGCCAAGAAACCGATTCTTAACTATAGAGAACGAACAGATGGTTACCAGAAGGGAGGTGAGTGAAACAGGTGATGGGGATTAAGGAGTGCACTTGTCATGATGAGCACGGGGTGATGTATGGAAGTGTTGCATCGCTCTATTGTACACCTGAAACTAATATAACACTGCATGCTAGCTGTGCTGGAATTACAAAAATTACTTAAAAAACAAAGAAAAAGAAAATAAGAAGTAGAACTTCATAGAAATCCTAGATTGCTGTGGATTTGAGATCCCTGACTCAATGGTTGGTTTAGATTTCAACAGGTAGGAAGAAGTAGGGAAGATGTGGCAGAGAAAGGGCATAAACAAGGCCCAGAGGCAGAAAATTGCATGGCACACCCATGGAAGTAAGAAGCCTAAAGCAGAACTCCAGTGAGAGAATGGCGAGCAATGAGAGGATTGGAAAGGTGGCATGAACCACTGAGAGTCTTGAATGATGAGTCCAATGTATTTAACAGAGGAATCTGGAAGAGCAGAGGTATCACCATCAGAAAATGGATTCTTGGGAATAGAGCCAATTTTGTGGGGAAGATCATTGTTTCTGGGTTTGCAATTCTGGGTTTGATGTGATGGGGAGGAGACATGTAAGCCTCTGAAAGGCCCAGGTAAGAGGTCAGAGCTGAGGATTACTATTAAGAGTCATTAGCATGTGTTGCCTTGACATTTTTAGTGATTAAATTTACTTCTGGAACTATGTAACAAGTGAGCAACTTTACTTTCTCATTTCCCATTATTATTGGAAGGTCAAGGAAGTAGAACGATTAAACTTGAGTCGACTAAGATTCAGAAAAATAAGAGGCTGTGGTCAGTTAGGCAGAAGGAAAATAAAAATGGTCTCCAAATTCTCGAAACATTCTCTCTAGCAGAAGAAACTTCTTTTGCTGTCAATCATCACATCTATTTTGAATCTGATAATGATCAGTCAACCACTTTCCAGGTCCCCTTTATACCTAGCATATTTCTTCAAAGCACAGTACACTCTTAGGACTGAAATTCATCACCCAGAAATTATTTATGACATGCAAAAATTCACCTTTCCCCTCTAATTTCTCATAGGCTGTCACTTCTATTAGGAATATTGAGCCGGGTTATAGCTCAGAAAACTTAGTGCTAATGAGGCCAAGGACCTAAGTTCTCATTAGTTAGCATTAGCGAAGGAAAGAAAAGCACACTATTTTCCATAGACTGTATCCCTAATACCATCCGGTTGCTTCTGACAGGGAGTATGCTTAGTTTAGGACAGAAGCATTTTCCTACGAACAAAAGCATAAGCTGGCTTTCACAGTTCCCTTCTGGGCACCTACTGGGCATCGTGTGAATAGAACACCCTTAACAATTATTTGCTGAATGATGATATAATACTCTTTAAATAAGAAATCCTGAAACAAAAGTTTTAAGATTCCTCTTTCTCTAAATATTACATAATAGTTCTCAAGCATGCTCTCTGAAAGTAGCGACAATTTCTTTTTCAGGATATGAAAGATGTTCCTGTCGTATTACTTGACTTTATGGCATATTGCTTTGTCCATGCTGATTTTTTCACCCTTATTCTATTCAGTGAAAATTGATGAGAATTATTGAGCTAAAGGGAGAGCCATCTGACAACTACTTTATAATGAGTTAAGTGTTGAGCAGGTCTTACTGCTACTGAACTTGAAGGACTGATGCCAGCTTTTCCAAATTTAGAAGAGAATCAGAGGTGCTCCGACTCCATCTATGGGATGATGGAAGAAGACTGATTAATGACAGTTAAACTCTGAGCCAAGAGTGTTCGTTGGGGATCGCTCACTAGGTATGACGAAGAGGTGTTCTTCTTAATAACACTTCCCAACATTCTGTGTAAAAGAGTTTCGTGGTGAAAGGAATTTATAGACTATTGTGACAAATTTGAAGACGTTTAACTACCATAAGACTCCTCAGAGTGTTTCCTATGCTGATGGAATTTGTGAATATTAGAAGCAAAATATAGGAAATAGGATTTGTGAATTTTAAGAACAAAGGAGAGGAAATTTTCCAAATATATTTATCCCTTATTCAAAGAATACACTTTATGAATCACTATACTCCACTTAAAATCAGAGAATATACCTCATAGAAAGTTTAAATCATTTCAACTCTGTGTACCTCTCTCTTAAAACAAATAATGATTTAAAAGTTCCTAAAAAGAGCAGTTGCAAATTAAGAAAAATATCTGTAGGGACAGAGTTTATTATGAAATTATTTAAATTTTATACAGTATAATTACAAAAAGTATGAAAGTAACATTTAAAGCTACTAAACATAGTGTCTAATCCAGTAAATATTTGATTGGCCTTTATTTAAAAAATATAAAACCAAATAAAAACTATATTGCACACCTAGTACAAAACTCCTCTGTTTTTTATGTTGAAGATGTCTGGTACACACATTGGCTGCTCCATCATTATCATTTTATTTTATTTTTTTTTATTTATTTTTTTCATCATTATTATTTTAAATGCAGTATTAAGAGTGGTCACAATCCTTTCCATCCTGAGATATACTTCCGCTCCTAACTCAAACTTAACGAAAACTTTTATTAAACATGTCTTCAAATTTCTATTTTCCAAAAAAAATGTGCAAGAGTTAAAAAAGATATAGATATATGTTTTAAAAGTATGCATTCTATATAATATTGAACTCATTCAGAGTAAAGGAGATTAATTTTGGTTAATGTTCAGATATATATTCATATTAATTTTGTTAGAATGGCCATAAGCTGATTCCCCCATATACCTACCCAGTTCTCAATGGAGATTTTCATTTTCAATGCTTATCAGTGAAAGACCAAGAAATACACAGATATGCGTATTGCATTCTTTAAAACTTCAAAGAAAATCACCATCTAATACTTGCAATCTTTTGTTACAAATAAACAACTCTCCTCATCTTATGGAAATAACATGAGATTTGTTCTAGGCATAAATGGAGTTCTTTATTTCAGAGAAATGAATTTATTGACCTCTTGAAGATACTCAGGATTATTTGCCACTTTGCACCCTTCTTTAAAATTCAAAACACCCAATAAACCTCTAATCAAGGACTAAGGAAGAATGTCTATGCAGCAAAGTGTTTTTATTTATCTTTTAGAATTTATCAGTGTTCTTCATTATATAAAGAGGAGGAGAATATCTATTAAATTATGGAACCCTTTGAGTTGTGTGCAATATCTCCCTGGGGAACGATTCTCAGTACACATTTGAATGTGTGCATGAAAATTATCATGCATCATCTCTTCTGAAAGTATTATAAGGTGTTTAGAATAAGACAGGATGTTAGCTTTAAATATCTGGCCAAGAAGACCCAGGGACAATGAATTACATAAAACACATTGCATCTACACATCGTATTGAAGATAGAAATGATGTCAGGGTGTTTTTTATATACCACCAAAGAATGGATTCTTGAATAACACAATTTGCAAAAGAGAGTGTTCGTTCTATAGGCCTGTCCCTACAGTTGTCTTATTTGATTCAATTTTAGGTTCTTACAAAGAACAAAAAAATGAGTATAATGTTCCTGCTTCGGGACAGAAGTGAGCGTAGTGGGCTGGGCATGTATTTTAGAAGAGCATTACGCTGCTGATTAAGAACCTCTTGGGGACAGGGGGAAGCACAAAGATAGCCAGAAATGGAAATCCCATCTAATTCTGATTACTTGGACTGGAGTGGGCACTGAATTTACATTTTAATGGTGATGTGGTTGCTGGTAGCTCTTGAATCTCTCTCATTAGGGATGCTAGCTAAGAAGTCCAGTACAACTTGGGGAGAATGCCATCCCAGAGGCAGACTTTACTATCTTAGTTTGGGTTACTATAACAAAGGATGGTAGACAGTGTGGCTGAAACAATTAACATTTATTTCTCACGGTTTTGGAGGCTGGGAGAGTAAGATCAGTGTGCCAGTATGGTTGGGCTCTGGTGAGAGCCTCTTCTGGGCTGTAGACTTCCACTTTCTCTTTGGATGCCCACATGGTAGAGAGCAGAAAGGAAGCAAGCTCTCTCATGACTTTTATAAGGGCACTAATCCCATTCACGAGGGCTTCACCCTCATCTAATCCTAATTACATCCTCTCCTAATTCTCTACCTCCTAGTACTATCACATCAGAAGGATAGGGTTTCAACATATAAATTTTGGGGGGACATAATTGGCCTATAACATCCACTCAGGCATTCATGACCACTTTAGTGATGGGTAAATCTGAGCCCATTCTCTTCTCTCATGTTTGCTGACTGGGTTCTGTACTTCCAGAAGGAAATATTATCATTTCAGAGCAAAGAGCCATGGTAGCTTTAAGTAAACCCTTTTGCTCATCTCTCAGATGATTGTTTTTTATGCTCAGGGTGAAGATATTTGCTTGATAAAAGAAATACATCTAGTTGTTCTCCTACACTAAGTAATAATTCACTTTTATAATAAGGGAACCCTGGACATATTCCTTCACTCATTAGCTTTGAAAACTGCCTGGATGTTTTTGACTTCTGAGGCTATTTGACACTTTATGCTAATACATATTTGAAGGAAAACACATTTCCTCTAATCAGGCATTGTTTAGACACCTGCCACCTAACTCTGATTCCAATATATCCTTCATTGCCCTGTCTCAGACGAAGCATCAGTTCTTAAATTAACTCATTAGTCATGTAGAATGGCATTGGGTGGGGGAGGGAGAAGGGATGATTTCTCATACCAAGGTAAATAAAAATGTCATGGATTTATAATTAGCTTCAATCATACTCTTTAAATATGTGCGAGAGAATTCTTAGTTTGAGAAATTTGATCCGTATTTTCTTCATGACACACCCACTAAGCTGGCTTTGAGAAAGCTCACGATGCTTTCCATTAAAAGAACGATAATACAATACAGTTGACATGATGGTTAATTAGCTAATTTCTTCAGAGTACTTGTCAACTCCTCAGAGACGGTAATATTAATACAGAGAATGGTTGTAATGAGACCAAACTGCTTTGTACCTTATTGAAGCAACATGGCACCACGTCTGGAGTTAGATATTCCCCAACTGAAGGTGACATTCAAAAATCACCTCTAATTTAAATCCTCATTCTGATATCTATTATTGGAGCAGCCTTGGACAATTTCTTTAATCTTGCTCTGTTTCCTCATCTGCAACATGGAGAGAATAACAAATACTACCTCATGGGGTTTTTTTGAGATCGAAGTGAAGCAATAAGGTGTTTACAATCCTGCCTGAAATAAAATAAGATTTCAATACATATTGGCCATTAATTTAGGAAGATGGATAAATGGGAACCTTCACAGCTTCAAAAAATACAGTAATCCCCCTTATTCTCGGTTTTACTTTCTATGGCTTCAGTTACCTGTGGTCAACTGCAGTCTGGAAGCAGATAATTACTCCTCTGATGAATCCAGAAGGTCAAGAGTAGCCCAATAGCACGTCACCATGTCGACCTCATTTACCCCATTTTATCTCATCAAGTAAGTGTTTTATCATCTCACAACATCACAAGAAGAAAGAAGAGTAATGTTATTACTATTAATCTGTTACTGCGCCTAAGTTATAAGTTAAACTGTTTATAGGTGTGCAGGTATAGGTAAAAAGCATACTAAATATAGAGTTCAGTACTATGTGTGGTTTCAGACATCCACCTGGGGTCTTGGAACATATTCTCCGTGGATAACGGAGGACTACTGTGTAGGTAAGAATCAGCCTTGGTAGGTTATCAAAACATTTCAGACTCATCTGGCTGTCTGAGTTCTGGTCATTTATATCTGTGGTTGAAGTAAGCTAATTTTTTTCATATCTATTTACCTACCTATATTATTTTCTGGCATACAGTGGTGTTTTCAATTAACTACTAGAGAAAGAAATGTGAATAAAATGAGTATAAATAAATGAGTGAGGGGCATCTGGGTGGCTCAGTCGGTTGAGAGTCTGTCTTTGGCTCAGGCCATGATCCTGGGGGTCCTGGGACTGAGCTGGGAGTCAGGCTGTCCGCTCAGTGTGGAGTCTGCTTCTCCCTGCTTCTCTCTCCGTCCCTCTCCCTCCCCCCGCCAAACAAATAAAATAAAATCTTAAAAAAATAAGTAAAATAAATGAGTGAATGAGAGAATGGATTAGGAGTCAGGAAATTTAGCGCTAACCCTATTATTATCATTAGCGACATGACTCCATCTCTTAGTTTCCTCACCTCATTTTATGAAAGCAATATGAGAGGATTGGATGGAGTGAAAAATACTATACAAATGAAAGCTATAGCCATAAATTGAGATTTTAAAAATATAAGATTATAAAAATATAATATAATTTTAAAAATATAAAAATATAAAAAAACTGCTTAGTTAACTCGATTTAGTCTGCTCTGTCTTGATCAATAATCGAGTCTTCTGAGTGCCTTTCTCCCCAAATGCATGGATCAGTCAACTTCCTGAACTCAGTGACTAGGGCTTCCACTTCTCCTTCAATGTTGCACAGCCCTTCTCCTAGTTCTGGACATAGAGGAGGACCTAGAAAGACACTTGGTGATGGATTGTACTCACTGTTCCTATTGCTGGGTCTAGCAATGGCTCATTCTTTCTCAGAGAATTTTTGAACCCTTTACGATTATGCTGATTTGTTGACCTAGAGACCTTTACAACGCCTCTTGGGGTCTGCAAAATAAGTGTTGTTTGAACAATAAATTTCAGATTTTACGTATTTTTGTGAAACCTGATTTTACAACAATTATTTTTCTGTCTGTGAATACTCCGGAGAGTGATTAAGTCTAGTCTGTGAATACTCCGGAGAGTGATTAAGTCTAGTCTTTCCTTGTCATTTTTCTCATGTAATAAGTCTATTTTTATCATGTCCTAATACTTTATTTTTATTTTGTTTTTTTCTCTTTACTGTAGACCATCTCATCCTATGCAGCATATAAATAAACACCTGCAAATATACATAGAGACACAGGCAACATAGCATCTGAAGAGGTTTCTTTGCAAAAAGCATAGGCAAATATAGTGAAGAAGGGTCTGAGGCAGCATGGTTGAGGTTTTTTACTAGACAAAATCATTTGGTTTAAATCAAACAACTTTTTCTTGGCTCCTATTTTGATTGCTTTTTTTGGAAAATATATTCACCAATAGGATATTAGAAATCTATAAGGGTAATTGCAGATATTTATACATAATTCTGCAATTATAACAACCAACTTTTAGTATGGAGCTCATTTTCTTATAGGATTCTGCCTTCTTTCTATGCTTAATTTTTTTTAAATGAAAGATTTTTCAAAGAGATTTTATAATTTTTCTTTGTTTTATCTGTAGTTTCAGAATAGAGGGCTGCACTCCCTATTTGGCAGGCCAAATATACATGTTTCTTGTGGAGGATGTGGGCCATCTCAGATAACATCTTCCTGGGGTTATTCCAGACCCAGCCTAGTGGGTTGAGACGAAGAAACCTCAACAGAAAGAGGCATTTTGTGACTCCCCTGAAACAGAGAGTGTTGTGGGAATCTAGGTGGGAGGGAGAATATCGAAGTAATAGGGGAGAAGATGCATTTATTACCCACTTTAGTGTACTGAAGATGACAAATCACAGATGACGGTGGGATACGGTGCTTCATCAATGAGCTCACTACCCTAATGATTAACGATATTGAGCATCCCGTCTTATTGTTATTGGTCATTCCTATATCTCTTTGTTGAAGTATCTGTACACAACATGGATAGTGCTCTATGTAACTGTAAATACTCTTAATAAATGTATGTGATTTCAGAGAAAATTCAAATTTATTCTTGACAGGGATTAGGATTATGTAAAGGGTAGGAAGATTCCTTGTGAACTGGGATTTGAGTTTATAGGTACGATCTGGATGAGTTATTGATTATTTAATGCCTGAATTCAGGAACCATATTCATGTTATTGTTAATTATATCAATAGAACACGTAGCACAATGCTCATGTCCACGTAAATGAATTAATCCTAACTAAAAGCTGGAAATGCAAAATGGGGGGGGAGGGTTAATGTGAAATAGGAAAGAAGGCACACTAAAAATAGAAGACAGAGGTTTTGTGTGGTGGGATAAAAGCTGATTGTGGTAAAGCTCACTGTCAGGCTCAAATCAGGCTGTTGGCAGGCAATGGGGAAAATTTATGGAGACTTTCGAGCAGGAAAGATATAATCATAGAGGTGCTTTAGTCACATCAGTCAGAAAGCAGGAGGAAAGGGATGGAGTCCAATAAAAAGATCAAGGGATGGGACTGGAAACAACTATATAAGAGACCAAGTAGTCCCCATTCAAGGGGTAGATAAAGGGAAGGGAGGCCACAAAGGAGATGCAGAAGGATGAACAGAAGGACGAGAAGCCAGAGTTAGAGATGCATTCCAGGAAAAGGGAGTGATAAACCAGGCCCAACAATTAAGAAAGAACAACACAGGAGTGATAGATGACCTTCATGAGAATAGATTCAGGAAATAATGCAGCAATAGTCCGATAGCATGGTTTGCAGAGTTAGGAGGGGCGCAGGAATTAGAAACACTGAGTGTGGATGCCTTTAAAAATCACTGCTGTGAAGTGAAGGACAGAGAACAAGAAGTTAAAACACACCTTTTGTTACTGTGTTAGAAAGTTGATTATGTCAAATGCAAATGAGGAGGCCACTGATGGAGAAGTTGAAGATCTAAGGGAGTGAGAGGATAATCAGAGTGAGACATGAGATCTTTGAGGACTCTGGAAGCTCTGCAACACAGGGAGAGGGATGGATGCTAGAAAGGATGGGTCTTCCAGAAACCTGGGGAAGGAGGAAGAAGAGAATGGGGACGATGCTGCCTAATCTGTAGGTCAGGGAGCTGGGTAGGCACCAGGCCAGGTTGGAGGGAAACAATGCAGAAGGATCTGAAGTATAGAAAGGATGGCTGGATCAGCTAGAAACAGCTGATGGCCAAGTTGCTTGTCCCAAGACATAACTTCTGTTAGCGGTGGAGCTGCAACTCCAATGTCGACTCTTCAGGATGGAGTAATTTATTTCATTGCAATCTGCATTCATTATTTACTCTGAATTTTTTTCTTTTTTTTGTTTTTAATAAAAAATGGATGTTTTTACAGCAAAACCCTATTATTTCTTTCGTGGAATCCAGAATGCAAATATTCTATACAGTGAATTTTTAACCATTGATATAGTAATAGAAACCACTTAATCTGATCATCAACATATATCAAAAACGACTTCCTGAGGGAAGTTCAACTCTATCCTTTTTTTTTTTTTTTTCAAATACTTGGAAAACTTCTTTCTTAAACACAGAATTCCATCACGAGTCTGATTTTTATGATCTGTTATTGATTTTTCAGCACCTTAGAAGATCTGTACTTCAGATCCATGTGAGGGTCTTTATTTTCAAATTATCTTTCTCTAGCTCTTATCAAAAACCCAGTTACACTTTCAGGAGATTATTCCATGATGGAAAATATAATTTGATTTAATGCCTATAAGATTCTGATCATAAGAGAATAATACACCTTGAAATTATTATTTTAGCTCCCTTATCAATGTCATCAGAGGTTTACAATTAATTATGATGCCATTAGTTTTTATTGAATATTGATATAAATGCTAACCATATAACCACATGGCTATGTTTTTGGTAAAATCTATCCAGAAAGAAACTATCTGTGTAATAAGTTCCCTTTGAAATTTGGCACTTGGGAAAAATGTATCTTTCAACTGTCATGCTTCTATTACACAAACATATGTTTGCTATGTTTCTTTTGTTTACTTTATGCCTTGGACAGTAAGAAGCTCAGAGTCAAATGTGGCACAATAAGCAAGTAGTTAACTCTACTGCACATTTCCAGGGCAAAGATTTCTGCTTTATCTTCATTAATTTGCACATACATTTTTATCCTTCTTTCCTTCATAAAATAGACTCCAAATACCCCAAACTTACATAAGCAGCCCTTGATATGTCATAAAAAGCTAATTATGAAAAATGTCAAAAACAAGTGACTTAATAGAACCTTCTGCCAACATTTAGTATTGAGACTTCTCTGGGAGAGGTATCTAGCCAGGTTACTTTAGAATACAAGGTACGCATTGACAATTTATTTTTGTTAAAAGCTAATTATAATATAATAAGAGCTGTCTGTTCAAATAAAAGAAAACAGTTTTTTTTTTTTTTACTAAATGATAGAATAGAAAATGTAAGGAACATCTCTGCAAATTATATAAGTTCTTAAATCTCATAACTATGGCGATTCAAAGCATACATTCTCACCGGGCCTGATCCAGCTGTCCTAACACAAGAAAACTCGGCAGGAAACCAGAGAAATCTCTGTGCTGAATTTTTTTATGTTAAAGAAATACAAACTAACTCCTGAAAGTGCCAAAAAGAAGTAAGAGCAGTCATCCTGATTTTCTATCCACAGAGGGTAAATTGGGAACTTTCAAGCAAGGACATTTGCTCTGAACTGCCAAAAAGTACCTTCCCAGAAACACATACTTAGTTGTCAATTTTCCTTGAATTATTCAAATATTTGTATTTTTTATTTAGTGGTCATACACAGACAAAAAAAGTATATTCTCAATCCCTGCAGGGCAGTAAAGGAGGGAAGCTTTATTGTCTTCTTTTAAAGCAACCTCTTTGACCTCAGCTGTACCAACTTCTTACGAGGCACGTCTCCTGACACAGGGAAACAATAACAAAAATGAACTACTGGGACTTCATCAAGATAAAAAGCTTCTGCCCAACAAAGGAAACAATCCACAAAATGAAAAGGCAACCTACATAAGGGGAGAAGATATTTGCAAATGACATATGTAATAATGGATTAGTATCCAAAATCTATAAAGAACTTATCAAACTTCACACCCCAAAAATAAATAATCCAGCTAAGAAATGGGCAGAAGACATGAACACACATTTTCCCCAAGAAGACACCCAGATGGCCAACAGACACATGAAATATGCTCAACGTCACTCAGCATCAGGGAAATACAAATCAAAACCACAATGAGATACCACCTCATGCCAGTCAGAATGGCTATAATGAACAAGTCAGGAAACAACAGGTGTTGGCGAGGATGAGGAGAAAGGGGAATCCTGACACTGTTGGTTGGAATGCAAACGGTGTAGACACTCTGAAACACAGTATGGAGGTTCCTCAAAAATTTAAAAATACACCTACTTTATGACCCAGCGATTGCACTACTGGGTATTTACACAAAGGACGCAAAAATACTGATTCGAAGGGGCACATGTACCCTGATGCTTATAGCAGCATTATAAACAATAGCCAAATTATAGAAAGAGCTAAAATGTCCATCGACTGATGAATGAATAAAGAAGGATGTATAAATATGTATATATATATATATATATATATATTTATATATATAACAGAATAATAGTATTAAGGAGGGCACTTGAGATGTGCACTGGGTGTTATATGTAAGTGATGAATCACTAAATTCTACTCCTGAAACCAATTTTACCATATATGTGAACTATAATTTAAATAAAAAATTGAAACAAAAAGTGAAAAAAATAAAGTCACAATATAATTTTCCTAACTGGTTAGGAATATTATAACATGATGGTACTTTTGATATTAAGTAATCAGCAACCTTATTCAAACTGGCATAAACAATAAGGAGTTTAACTGGCTTATACAACTGGAAGTGCAGAGGTAGGATGGGGGTGGGAACTTCCCACATGGTACGACCCCAGCTCTGGCTTCCTTTCTTGGATATATTCCAGGCTCAATTATCTTTCATGGAGAGACTTTGTCCTCAATGTGGCTTCCTTCAGGGTCATAAATTAGCTGCCACCAGCAAGCAACTAGGAGCACATGTGTTCTTAATCGCTTCCAGTGGAAGAAAGTAAAAGTGGGTTTTCATTCTAAGAACAAGGAAAGATTTTCTTAAAATCCCTTCATAATCCTTTCCTCAACTCTCATTGGCCAGAATTTGTTCACAGAACCATTCTGTAGGCAATCATTGACAAGGGTGTAGGATTACCAAAATTGTCATAGACTGATCTGGACCCATCTCTGAATCTTACATTGGGGTCAGCACCTCCTAAACTATATGGGAAGTGCTGGAGAGGTTTGCATATGCAATTAAAATCAAGGTGCTGTTAGGAAAGACAAGGAGTGGGATGGATACTGGTTGACAAACAACAGTTCGTTTGCATTTATTCTGTATTTATGGAGCATCCAACATCAATCCATTTATTTATCCAGTGAATGTTTACTGAGCATCTACTATGTTCCTTGCAGTCTACAAAGCCAAGGGATAAAAGAGCAGCTGCAGACCAGTTAATGGGTTGAAAGGCCACTAGATCCGAGAAAGTAAAAAAATTATTAAACTAGAATATTAAGTAGGGCATCCACATGGGTAGTAAAGCTCTCTGGTTCAGGGCTAAAAGGTAGGAAAAGAATTCTATGACTGTGTTAAGAAGAAAAGCAGAATTTTTGCAGTTCAATAGACTTTAAAGGGAACCCTGTTGAGGGTAACCAAACCAAACATGACTAAGTCCCAAGCAAGAGCAATCTCTAGAGTCCGTCTCCATTAAGTAATTGGGCAAATAGTCAGCTTCAGACAGTAAGATTTTTTAAAACAATAACAGCTTATAAAATGATTTAACTTAATGGCTATAACAAATCAACTTTGGTCATGATCTTTTATATGACCCGCCACTCAAAACAGAACAAAACAAAACCAAAAGTGCTAGTGTCCGTGTTATTACTTTTCCCTCTTTAGTTATATGTCTGTGTTGTGACATTTGTGAGATCGAAGTATGTAAGTAGGTGAATTTAATGTCAGCTTGCTAAAATAATCTTACTACTTGTAGGCACATATGATTTTTTGGAAATGGACACATTTGCACCAAAAAATACAACTTTTCTTTGAGATGCCTTTCCTTGTCCTCTTCTCACAGAACATTATTTTAGATTTAAAAATCCAGGAAGTTCGTATGATATTACTTACCATACTGTTTCTTCCTCCTGGGCACCCAGAAAGACCATTTCTCAGTTTCCCTGATAGTTAGACTGAGGGCCATTTGATTATATTTCAGTCTACAGATGGGGATGAGGTAGCCACTTTCGGGTCGGTTCCTAAAAGTAACCTGTGCCACTGTCCAATTTTCAAGGACCCTAAGATGTTCCTGATCCAGGCCCAATCTATACAGCTTCATAATCCACAATACTCGACCATGTACTCTTTACTGCAGTAAAAATGCGTGCTCTCTATTCTCTGAGCCTCCCCAAACTCTATCACTTCTGTGCCTCTACCCCTGATGTTTCCTTTACTAAGAACATAAGAACTCCCTGACTTGATCACCTTAGGAAAGTCACCCACCTTTTATAGGATACATCGAATTTTATCTTCTTTTCTAACCTCCTTTAGAGTCCCAGCCTTGACTGCTCTCCGTAAATTTGGAACTACAGGCAGATGGTTCACTCTGTTACCATCCAAACACACTTTATAATCCAGGCTTTATGGGATTACTCTTCCTATTCCTCCACTAGAAATGTGCCCTGAGAGATCCTCCATTCTCCTTCAACTCCTACTCATGGTTCATGACCCAGATAAAAATCCCACTTTCTCCATAAGGCCCTCCTTAACCAATTTAGTCCTGAAGTAAATCCTGAATTTTTGTAGTAATTGTCTGCAACTCTTTGAGTTAATCATAAATAGGTTTGAGGTATCTTCTATATTGTTGCCCTGATATATTTAACGCTTTTGTTGCTTTAATTCACCTATTTATTTTCCTTTGCACTATAAGTGACCACATTAGTTGGTCCAGATAAAATTAGGAAATACTAGTTGAGATATTTATTATTTCATTTCCTTATTGTGTGACCCTGCCCATATCCAAGTAACCATGTTCTGACAACTCCCAGCTCCATACAGACAAAGAAAGCTGAGTATTTTCATATGCGAAAGACAAAGCCATAAAGGAAACCAGTTTATAGTTAGGGCTGTAAATATAAGACTGGAAGTAAATTAAGTGAATAGGCAGGCAACCCCTGCTCGACAATAATGATCAACTGGGTAAAGGAGAAAGAGGCTAGATTTGGATCATTCCAGAGAAGGGTCCTGGAGCCTGGCCCCTGGGCCGAGTCTGGAAATAGTGGTGGCAAATGACAGAGACTCTAGAGGTTCAGGGGAAATCTGAAAGATGAAGGGACCTAGTCTTTCATACCTGGGTGAAGGCCATGGTGTTAACAAGCCCCATGGAGAACTACTCAACACCACCGGCATGCTATATGGTGTAGCAGAAATGGTGGCAGACAAGGACCTGAGAAAGTGCGGCAGAACCCACACCCAGACAGACCTGGGAGGGCTGTGGGATGCCACACACCTCCAGGAGCTAGAGTGACAGGCTTAGACCCCTGAGGTAGCCAGGAAGTTGGAATGAAGTAGATCTAAGTGACTTACGGAGGCCTAGAAACAGGAAGTCAAGGCGTGACTGACGTTGGGTTTTGCTCAGAGACAGCAGATAAGATATCCCTTATTTTTGAGGCTACTGAATAGGGTTTTCAGTGACTTACAGTTTATGGCATCCTAAGTGAAATTTAAGGCTTACCATGAAATATTTATTATTAGTGGGAGCAGGTGATAATTTCTTAGAGAGTTTTGCTTAAGGAGACCGTCTTTGTGTCTAAAAACACATTATCATTAGAGAAACAGGTCACTACTAGGACCTGAATTTGAAGAATAAGCTGACACATCTGATGTTTCTTTTCATTTTCCTTTATCCCTGGTGCAAAGCATTTAGTTCACTAACGTTTACAAAATGCTGTTCATGGGCCAGGGGTAGTTCCAAGCACTTTATCAATATAAACTCATGCAATCCTCATAAAAACTCCACAAGGCAGGTCCTGTTATTTTCCTTTATAAAATGAACGAGGAAAGTGAGGCACAGGATTTAAGTAACAGCCCAAGGCAGTCTGGCTCCAGAGCCTTCACTTAGCCACTCTCTATGTTGCCTCTTTTCCGAATTTTATTTTATTGGACTTGGACTCCAAATAAAATCAGACCCAAGCCACAATCCATGAAGCAAATGACAGAGAAACAGTGGTGAGAGAAGCGGGGAAGAGGGATATGAGCAAATTATAACCTCACAGGTCTCAGCTTTTCTTCTGTAACAACACAGGAGGTGATTTAGATGGATTCTAAGATTCCCTGTAGCATGGGCTATGGTAAGTTGACATTTTTGACATCCCAAAGGCATAGCTCTAATTATATTTTCTCAGGATACTGAGGTTCAGGCACAAGTGAGAAAACTATTAAATGTCCTAAGTAAGCAAACCACCCCTGATGTTAATTCACATTTTAGAATGAAATTATGAAAAAGTTCAACTAATCATTTAAAATAATAGGATATCTTGCTTAGACCCCCAAAGTTTGGGGTGGATTAGTGAATATAACGTGGGCAATCTCAATTTTGGTATCTTGTGGACAGTCCCACATACCATGATTCTGGGATATATACATATTGGGTATAGATAAGCCAGATCCAACTGGTGTTTTCTGGTCTCTAAAAATGGGCCCCAATGAACCAGACCCTTGTACAGTCCCATCCCACCGGGTGCACTCCCTTTTAAAATCCAGTGGCCATACTGTGAGAAGTTCAAGCTTCACGGACAGGTCACATTAAGAGAACAGAGGCACAGAAATCAACAGTCCCCATCAAGTTCCCAGCAAGCTCAAGCCGACAGCCAGCAGTGCAAGTAAGCCACCTTGGGTGATTCTGTCAGATGCCAACCCTCCCACATCACACAGAACAGAAAACTACACAGCTGACTACAGTCAACCCACAGAATCACAAGAGATAACCACATAGTTATTGTTTTAAGCTACTAACGTTTTGGATGGCTTGTTACACAATATATAACAAAAACATACCTGTACTAGAACATTTGGTTCAAGTCCTGTGAAGTTATTCTGAAGATCACATGGCATTAATCGGTCATAGGCACCTCACCCCTGATTAGAAGTCTAAGTCTGTATAGTCGCAGATACTAGAATTGGGATATCAGCTTTTCTGTGGGTGGTTGATATTTTGAAGGGAAGTATTTCTCAAGTGCACAAAATGAAATTGAAGTACTAAAATATCAAACTTCCCATGAAGAACCTTCAGTTTCCCATGGTGGATAGAATAACGCTCAGTGTGCCAGGAGAAAGTGGATTAAATCTGGTTACATCTGCAGCAGCAAAATAACTCGACTGTTCATTGATACAAAACCGTTTCTAAGATGCAAAAGCCAGCTCATATTTTTCATAATTGTAAGGGAGACTATTTTGTGTCTTGTAATGTTTTGCTGAGAATGTTAGGGCATTGCACTTGACAAATTAACCTGAGAACAACTCACATCTTGTTCTCTTTCTCCTAACAAGCTTGCTTGAGTGCTGAATCCACTGCAGATTTAATTAAAAAAAAATTTAAGAAAAATAAAGAGAACATTTTTTTAGGACTACATTTCTTCTGAAAAAAGCAGTCGAATATGTAAAGACAGAATAGCTTTTCACACCCCTTCACCACAGCCGAATAACCATGTTGTACATGTGAATATTATGTGGCTAACACTCCATGAAACTCTCACTTAAAGGTGGAGACTGAATCCTTCTTTTCCAGTTAACAAACTTCCCAGAGTCTAACGTTTCCTTGCAGCCTCTTACACCACATGGGCTGCCAGTAAATTATTCTAACTCCTTCCTGAGAGCACCCTGAAGTATCATTCCATGAGTCTACCAAGTTTACATCTTTTGATTACATTGATACGAAAACTCCTGTGAATAGTTCAGAAACAAAGTGACAACTGGTCCCTGCCTCCTCTCATTTGTTAGCCTCTGGTTGCTTAGAGCGTAGTCTCCTTAGTAGACATTTGAAATGATTTTCAGCGTCTGGCACAAGGAGATCCTTAACACATGATTGCTAAAGATAGCAGCCAAGTACCAACGTCATCTTGAACTCTCAGGCTTTGGATTGATTTGTTTCCCTGTGGTCACTGTTGAAGTGTCTTCCCCCAGCTGTACTGCATGATAATTCTTTAACAGAGAGATTTTTTTTTTTCCGAAAACCTACACTACAGCCAGAAGTTGTCTTCACATTCCTAATGAGGACCCAACTTCTTGACAGCTCAAGTGACATTTCCTTCAGTGCCAGCCCCTGTGCCACAGTCACCAAAGTAGGATGGCTTTTCTCATCAATCTGCTTCTCTTTTGAATCCAGAAATACCTACAGCTTAGAATCACATCAGTTCAACATGTTGAAAATGTTCCTTCTTAAGTCACAGTCGGGCGGCTTTTATAGCTTTAGGGTCCTCTTCCTTACCACTCACCGTGGTGTCATATCTCAAAATGAGGGATGCAAAGTGAGTGTCTCAACCTTACAGGCTCACCGGCCAGGTGTCAGGGACCACACACGCACCCTCATCATTCTCTTCTACACCAAAGGATAGATCTGGACATCTTTGGGGAATAAAGGGGATTTTATTTCCTAAGAATGATGTGTGTTTCATTGAGAGGCTGGAGAATGGGATAGGGGCCAATTTCCAAAAAAAAAACAAAAACACCAAGAACAAAAACAAAAACAAACAAAAAATAACAAACCTTACCAGTAGTCTGTATGGGGGCCTATCTGACATATGTTGCAAAGTCATTTAAATTCTTAACCCCAACAATGAGTTGTCATTGACAGTGGTATCACGTTACTTCTCAAAATCATTTGGTTCCTAAATACTACCGTGATAGAGTTAAATTTCATTTTCCATCTCCCCGATAAGAGTAAATATTCTCTACAGGCAAGAACCTTGTTTTATAGTATTTGTTTGGTTGCTTTGATCAAGAATAAATCTTGCAGGACTAGGTCTCTAATACATGTTTGTTGATTAGATCGTTTTTCCATCCACTCCTCTCCCACTTTCCTGGGAAAATGGAACAGATATCGATTGAGCAAATACTATGTTTCAGATAATGTACAAGGTGCTCTTTATATGTCATTTCATTTAATCCTAAATGCAATTTAGAACAACAAACTGTAGCTTCCTGGCTTCCCCACTGGAAACATATACTGTTAAACTGAAGGTCTTTTTGACCTGAATCAGGTAGCTGATTCAGTCCCTTTGCTGTCTAAGTCAGAAATAGCTCCTCTTGCTCTGAAATTTGCAGCTACTGAAGATTCTTCCTTATTCCTCACCATGTACTGGATCTCAGTCTTCCTAGTATTCTTCCGTAATTTCTTCTTTAATATAAATCCACAGCTCCTTTTCTGCTTTACAAATTTTACTGCAAGTCAAGAGAAGAGGGAAAGCCAAAGGGCTGGGCCAGTTGTAAGGAGTTCTTGTTTTCACTATTACTGGATACCTACGGGACTGCTTCTCATTAAGGAGTCTGGCTTCTGGTTAAAACCCTACGTGATTTTTTTCAGGCCTGACCATAGGGGATTACAAAGGCTTTCCCTGGAAGACCCCTGGGGGGAAGCTGCCCTCCCACATGGTACTTGGCCCAGCCAATGCACTCTAGCCTCTGAAGGCAGTCACAGTCAAGGCCTCGGGACCCCTAGCTGGCAATGGCAGGGCTCTGACACATCTCTGCATTTCCAGCCCAGACACCTTCATTCAGAGGCTTTTTCTTCAGGGCCTCAAACAGATATCTTTTCCTCAGGCACCTGTGTTCAGGCCACCTTCTGCAGAAAGGAGGCAAATCATGCAGACACTTTGCTCTGCTCTGACTCAGTACTCAGCACATTTCCTCTTTTAGCCCTTTCTCCCAACCTCCAGCTCCAAGGTCCACAAAACTGCAGGAACCGCTCCCTTGGCAGTGAGACAACCCTCCAATGGCAGCGAGACAGCACAGTGTCTGTGCTGATCCAACTGACGTTCACGGGTGCCATTCCGGGGGGAAAGGGAGCAGGGAGAGTCAGGTGCTACCTCTGGTTTGCCTCTTGCTTATATTATTGCAGCAAAGTGACTAAAGACTTGAAGGTTACTTTCATCTTGGCCTTTTGTCTTGATGGGACACTCTGACACTAGCAGCTCCGTTCTCTCCAGCTCAGCCAAGCCTTTGACACTCATACATTTAAGATACCAAGCGACCTTTCTGAGTTCCAGATTTTGACTGCACCACACCTTGCTGTCTTTCTGCACTGGATCATTCAGACGCATCCTACTGGAATGCCCTCACTTCACAGCCCAATAATGTGTAGGAACTAAGGTCCTTTCAGAAGCTCAAAAATCTCTGTTGTCAAAGAGGCAACATTTCTGAGGTCTTCCCAACCCCATAAAACTTTTTGATGGTTCTTTTGCATTAAGAGCACAGGGTAAGGCTCTTAGGATATTTCTTCGAGGCATTTAAGCAACATATACACCCCATGGAACAAAACTCTATGGAAATGAAAATATCTGTCATTATTATAAATATCTTAAAAATGAGTTAACAGAAAGCAAGCTTGTAAAAAGTGACTTTGAGAAACGGGTTTTGGAGAGAAGAAATAGCCTGAGAGACAAATGAAAATATTAATAATGAAGATGATAAGAACCTTTGCAAGGTACTGTGCATTTAGAGACAATATTTTAATTTGAGCAACAGTCTCATGAGAGTGAGGACCCAGTATTAGTCTCATGTACTGATAGATGGATAAATGACGAATTAACTATATAGAGCTTTCACTGAAAAGAGAGACTTAATATCAGGTCTGTTTGACACCAAAGTCTATTATGCCTTTAAGATCATTGTCTAACACATATTCTACAAATATTCCTACCTAGATACAATTGATAGCTCTATATCTGATTCTTTGGACAACGGAACCAGGATTGGTAAGTTATATTATTTCTTTGCTTTTCATATATAAAATTGACTGTAACTACGGCCATCACAGAGACAATTGTTGATCCCACAGCAGTTAGAGCAGATTTTCGGTAGGGCTCAGGGTGGGCTGAGGCCACCTCAGAAATGCAAAAATATTTCACATAAGGAATAATCGAAGATGGAAAGCTTCCTGTGCACTTGTGCTTGTCGTTTCTTAATTTACTTTTTAAATACCAGCATTTGTCTATAATTTCATCTAACATCACTTCCCTTTAAAAGAGAAATCCCCAGAGAAAAAATTGTCTAATATAAAAATAATTAAAACTCTGTTATTTATCCTTCTGGAAAGCAGTGGAAGCATGACTGTTTCTCATTGTATATTATACATTGATGAGAAAATAGTGTTTTTCTCATTCTAGAACTAAAATTTTGGGTGTCTAAATATCTTTACTTCTTTTGTTACCATTCTTCGCTAACAGAAGTAAAATTATAAGCATAATCTTTGTTGCTATGTCTTAGTTCTGATTAAAATGTGTATGATGTTACCATTTTGCTTATGTGGCACTTTCACATGCTAAGAACGCTAAATTATAGTATTATATCAGCCCTTGGGTATTCAGAATAAAAGGATTCTTCTAATAGACCATCTGAAATTCTGTAAATCATTTTATCATTTCCACCCCCCCCCGAAGCAAAACCAAAAAAACAAAAAACCAAAAAACAAAAACAGAGGTCTTTCCCCTTAATTCTTTAATTCCTGGGGTGTAATATTGTGTTCACAACATTTGAATTCTTTTACTCAAGGCAGGAAATCTATGAGGTATTGTTGACATTGGGGAGCATTTTTCTCGGTAATCATGTCGAAAACTCCAATCAAAGGACCTGATGACACAGTAATCCACCGAGGGCCTTCCTGTAGGTATATTTCCCCCTCACTACGAGCTCTGCTTGTAAATTCCCTCATTTATCAGAATACCAGTCAGCTCTGGTTCATGGCCTCTTTCAACATGAGCCACCACTAAAGAGCTTATAGCAGAGCGCATTAATAACTGGAAACAAGGAAGAAAACTGCCATGATTCATGGCTATTGGAAGTTTGAAGAACCACAAAATGATACACCTGGGAGAAACTTTGAAGGGTCATTTCACATTTTCTCTTCTTTGGGCTTTTCTTTCCTCCAGTCTCTGCAACTATAAAATGGAGACTAGTAATGGGCTTTGCTGGATTTTTGTGAAGGTTAAAGAAGTTCAGGTATATTGAATGCACATGGCACATAACAGACATTTGAAGGTCCTTTCAATAAATATTAGCTAAGTTCTCAGAGTTCACCTTCTGTGGGTTAAGGTCCCCCATACCGCGGGTCGGGTTCTCTCCTCTTAGCATGCCACTTTCACAGCATTTTCCAAATTCAATTTTACATGTTTGGCTGCTTGTCTCATCCCCCTCTAGGCGGTGAGTTCCTTAGTTGCAATGTTACATCCTATATATCATTTTTAGAGGCTGCTACTATTGTAAGGCTCATAAGGAAAATAGGACCCCCTGCAATGTGTGTGAGCTTGGACAAATAAATCATCAATATCTCTGACTCTCTATTTCCTCATCTTTAATGGAAATAGTAATATTTTAATTCTGTCACAGAATTTTTGCAAGGATTAAGGTGCATACTTACAAGATGACTGTTTTATTGTTTATCATACTTAAAAGGCTTTTCTAAAATATTTATAATCTTATGCAATTTAACCACAGTGTATCAGTTTAACATTTAACATGAAAAGGCATTCACATTGCATAATGCTAGAAGCCCTATTTCACCTAGATTCACCCAGAACATCTAGAACTCAACACACTATATCCTCTAATTATAAATTGGAAGATCGGTTAAAAGAGTAAAAATCAAACAAAAATTTTCCTATATATGGCGCATTTCTCCATAAGTAAAAATAGCCGATATGAAAAAATGTGTCAGCACTAGAAACAGATAAATTCAAAGAATATGAGAAACACAGAGTTTCCCATGTGAAAATCAAGCACAGTGTTTCAATAGGCTCTTTCAGGAAGTAATTGATTTAAATGTTTAGGCAACTTGTTTTCTTAGGACTTCTCAGTAAGTAATAGATTTAAAGGTTAAACCCAATTGTGTGTTAAGGTCTTTATCAGTGGTGGCAAGCAGATAATCATCTAGTTGTTTATTTAAATTGATTATGTGAATAAGATGTAATTTTGCAACTATTAATGCTTAAAGCTGTCAGCTCAATTTGTCAGATATTTTTGAAAGAAAAAAGGGCTATTTTTATATGACTTTTTACAGTCAATAGTGATTTTGAAAAGCAATGGGAATCAGAATATGACTTCTCTTGCAGCCCCACTCTTATTTATTTATTTATTGTCCTTTTTAGTCTCAATATCTGGAGGATGAATCTGTTATGTAATTCAGTTATTTAATATTTTTTTAATCTTGGCTTTTAAAACATTTTAATTCCAGCGTAGTTAACATACAGTATTATACTAGTTTCAGGTGTACAACCTAGGGATTCAATACTTCCACACATTGCCTGGTACTCATCACGACAAGTGTACTCCTTAATCCCCATCACCTAATTTTACCCATCTCTTCACTCACCCCCCGTTGGGAACCATCACTTTGTTCTCTATAGATAAGAGTATGTTTCTTGAATTGTCTCTCTCTCTTTTCCTTTGCCTATTTGTTTTTTTCTTAAATTCCACATATGAGTGAAATCATATGGTATTTGTCTTTCTCTGGTTTATTTCGCTTAGCTTTATATTCTCTAGGATCCATCCCTGTCATTGCAAATGGCAAGATGTCATTCTTTTTTATGGCTGAATAATATTACATTGTCTATACATATACCACTTACTTTTAAATAAAGTACTCTTGGATATATACATTTTTAAATTATTTATTTAAATTCAATTTAGTTGCCATATAGTATATTATTACTATCAGGGGTAGAATTTAGTACTTCATCAGTTTGGATATGATTTTTTGGAGGAGCCACTAAGTTGTTAGGGAATTATTAAAACTACTCTTTGAATTATATGTATATTCAATGTGACAACTGTCTAGGAAGTATAGACACACCTGCCACTAGCCGAAAATCCAATTGTCCACCATAGTACAGGCACCCTATGTGATCATTCAGGATGATTACTGTTGGCCATGATCATCAAGAATGAAAGGAAATCCAGTTGAACCTTTGAACAAGTTACTTCTCTAACCCTCGCTTTATTTAGCTACTAATGGAAATAATAAATCAGACAGTTTGTTGTGAGAGTTAAATTTAAATATGACAAGATCTGGAAAGAACTTTTTCAGAATGCCTGGTTATAAAAGGCACTTCAGGGGTGTCTTGGAGGCTCAGCTGGTTAAGTGTCAGACTCTTGATCTCAGCTTAGGTCTTGATTTCAGGATCATAAATTCAAGCTTCACATTGGGCCCACACTGGGTGCGGAGTCTACTTAAAAAAAAAAAAAAATCTCTCCAGAAAACATTAACCCTCTTCTAGCTTTATCTCAGTCACCCATGTATACACGTACGTGGCAGAAAGTTCTTAATCAATTATGAAGGAGAATCTAATGGTCTAGGTCCTATTGGGAATCTAGAACATTTTCCTACTAGAATTATACGCTTTTTGTGCAGAATAACGGTCTAAAAGGGAAATAGTAATATTCTATCTTGAAGAAGAACAGCAACATTGGCAAACTTACATGACCTGATTTCAAGACTAGCTATAAATGTACAGTAATTAAGACAACATGGTATTAGCATAGGAATAAACAAATGGATCAATGGAACAGAACAGGGTCCATAAATAGATACAAACATTTATGTCATTTGTTTTCAGCAAAGACACTAAATAATTCAAAGAGGAAAGGGGAGTCTTTTAACAAATGGTGCTAATAAGACTGAGTATTTATATAGAAAAAAAAGTATTGGCCTCTTCCTCAAGTCACATACAAAAATTAATTCAAGATGGGTCATAGAGCTAAATAGAAAAGTTAATAAACACAGATTAACTCCATACCTTGGGTAAACAAGGTTTCTTGGCTCATAAATGGCATTAATACCAAAAGAAAAAAATACCTTGGACTTCAACAAAATTAGAAAATTCTGCTCATCAGAAGACACCATTAAGAAACTGAAAAGGTTAAGTCTCAGATTGGAAAAAACATTTACAATACAAAAACCTATTTGGCTTGTTTACTGAATTCTAAAGAATTCTGACAAATCAATAATTTAAAAGATTAACAACCTAACTTTTTAAAAAATGGGGAAAATAAAATGTTCAAATGTCCAAGAAACATATGAAATGATGTTCAACATCTTTAGTTATAAGAGAAAGACAAATTATAGACACAACAACATATGAGTACATACCCCTTAGATTTGCTAAGATTAACAAGTCAAACGATACAAACAGTACATGTGCTGGTTAAGATTAGACAACCGGGACTTTCATACACTGCTGCTGGGAACTCAGATTGGCAAAAACTTTTGGAAAACTGTTTCTAATCCAGTAAGACATTTATCTAAGTTCTGACCCAAGAGTTCTCCCTCCAGATATTTATCCCAGAGGAAGTTTGTGTCAATAAAAGACTTGTTTAAAATGTTGTAGCAGTTTTCTTTATAAGAGTCCCAAATTAAACACCACCTAATATTCATAAACGGTAATAGAAAAGCGTAAAATGTGTATCTATGCAATGAAATTATACTTAGCAATAAAAAAGAACAAATTATTGTAATACACCACAAATAGATGGATCTCAGAAACGTGATGATAAGAGAAATAAGACAGTTACAAAAGGGCAAATACTCTATGATTCCATTTAGATGAGGTAACTTACAGTAGGCAAAATCATGGTGACAAAAAGGAGAACAGTGGTTACCACGGCCTAAGGAAGGAAGGGAATGGGGAGTTACTGATTAGTGGAGATAGAGTTTTTGTTTGGGATGATGAAAAGGTTCTGGAGATAGGCAGTGGTAGTAACTGTACAACCATGAGTATACTTAATGCCAGTGAGTCATACACTAAAGAATGATTAAAATGGTGCACCTTATGTTATGCATATTTTACCATGATTAAAAAAAAGCCAAATAAATCTGGGTTGAAAGTGGGAGGAAGTCCAATTGTTCTGTTTCTGCACCACTAAGTTATAATTTTAAGGCACTGTATAGATACTGTGTTCATCAATCTCAAAAACAGGAAATGGATGATTGGAAGACAAGAGTCTATGGAAAGGAACAGGGACTTATATGTCTAGGGGTTCTTTCCCTTTGTAACTCTGTTCAGACAAAGGAAAAATCATCCTAGATACCACATGCCATTCTAAGAGGTTTAAATTTTCATTAAAGTGAGACAGCAGACAGGCTTTCACGGAAATAATGTGACTCTGTGCCCACATCCAGCAGAGATAATGATTCTTTTAATTATAAGTTAGTGGGCCAAATTCAAAAAGGCATGATGGGCAGGCATTAGGTAACTAAATAATAAATAGTAATTGCATTTCTTCCTTTGCATTTTAAAGAGAAAAAACACCTGAGAACTTCTACTTGATATTCCTTACACAATGTACCCTCTGTGTCATGAAGTCACTTGAAATAATGTCACTTGATGCTGTGCATCCAATAACTTTAAATAACATCATTAACATTAGAATGAAAAGAATGAAAATTGGCTATCTAGAGGCCATCCTTCCTCATACTCACAAGGTTTGTCAAACAAAAATTATGTGACTCTCTCTTTGTTACACGTATTTGTCTTCCATAAGTAATAAAATGAATATATTTATAAGAAGAGAAGAAGAAAGGAACAAATCATCTGATTATCAAAAGCTTCCGTTTTAAACCAATCATTATTAAACAAATTATTTTTTTTGAGAGATCTAGGTATTAAAAGGCACTATCATCTCATTGAGAATCGGTGAGCGTGCATCTGTTTTTCCTTTCGGTACAAAACAGAGTAAGCACTAGTTTCACCAGACGGCTGAAGTCTGGTACAGAATTGCTGAGGGATTTGGACTGTCTATATCTTATACAATTTTTTTTTTTAAATGAGGGGCTTGGATTATTTTATCTCTAAAGTTCTTCCAAATATGTCATTAAGTCATGTTAAGAGAATAATGTTTTTTTGTAGGGTATACCTAGATACGTGTGGTACATCGGTCATAAAGAAAAAAAAAAAAGGCTGGTTGGCCAATACTACATTTTGAGACTAGAAAGAATGGGAAAAAGATTTACTTCTTTTCTGTTTCTTCTTGCTTTTGTGTGGATACCTGAACTATTCCATATAAAATAATATTTATACCAATCACGAAGTTGTAAGCACTGCTCTATATGTTTGGTGTCAAAAGTAATTTTAGAATAGTTTTAAGTAGGGGCACCTGGGTGGCTCATTCGGCTAAGCATCTGCCTTCGGCTCAGGTCATGATCCCAGGGTCCTGGGATCGAGCCTCATGTTGGGCTCCCTGCTCTGTGGGGAGCCTGCTTCTCCCTCTCCCTCTGCCTGCCACTCTGCCTACTTGTGTTCTCTATCTCTTTGTCAAGTAAATAAATAAAATCTTAAAAGAAAAGAATAGTTGTAAGTAAAATCAGATACAATTAGTTGAAAAACCAGCAAGTGAAGCATGAGAACCATTTTCTTTTTTATCAACTCCTTTTGCTGTGGCTTTGAATGAGAATATGATATGATGAATACATTAACCCTGAAGGTGCAGGAAATGAGATAAATTGAGGACCTATAATAATTGCTTGAATACATCAGTTCAAATACTTTCAAAAGTGTATAGAAAAACCATTTCTTGGCATAATTTTAGTTTGGATGAGAAAGGGCTACATCAATGGAACCCAACCCCTGCATATTAATTGACCTTTTGTATATGGGTAAAAATGTGGACTTTGGTTGAAGCAGAATAAATATCTGAATTTGTGCATGACATGGAGAAACATAGGGAAAACTAAAGGAATATTAGATTAAAAACTGATGTGTTAACTAAATAGGAAGAACTGGAGAATGTTACCATTAGGGAAAAATAAAATTAGTGGCTAGTTTCAGATCCTGAAACAATGGCATGTCAGCCATTCTAGGATTTTCTCCCATAGCTCTCATTAGCTTGACTTTGGGAACATGCAAGGGAGTTGACAGAAGGGATAAGATATAAATGAGAATAGTATTAATGCAAAACAAAACAGAATAAAGATAATCTTGAGGGTGCTGAATGTGGTCAGTCCCATGATCAACCACAAGATCCAGTTTGAGAATGAGAGTGAGATACTGCAGAAAATGATAAACGGTTGTGAAAATGAAGGGATCAAGGTGGAAGTGTTTATGAGGTTCATCAGTTTATTGAGAGTGAAGACGACAGCGATCTGAAAGGAAGAGTAACAATTACCTAGGATGGTATTAAAGTTGAACGTTTTTAATGTACGTCCTGTCAAGGGGAAGAAAACAAGGTTACAGCATGATGTAGGGGTGATGGATGAATTAAAGTGGGAGGGAAAATCGCCCCTGGAGTGAAGAGGCCAATTGGAGTTGGGTGGTATATCAAATAAATGGACCACAGAATTAACATCTTGCACACTGCCTGACACGTACCAGGTGTGCAACCAATCTTTGTTTATTGTTGGTGAATAAGGGCATGAAGATTCCAAGGGACCTTGAGAGGTTGTTGTAATGGATTTAACCTGAGACAGAATGTAATAAAAATAAATAAAGAGGTCTTGCATGTGAATAAGACAAAGGCTGGCACGAACAGAGTGAGGTGGACGCAGTTCTGAGAATCATTCATGAAATACTTTAACGTTTTAGTGGAGACTCAACTCGATAAGCAGTCCACCAGACACTGTGACCACCCACAACATCAGTGTGATCATAGATGATATGAATAATAATGTAGTATGAAGGCAAGGAAGGTACCCTAAAGGGATGTTTAATAATCACATGCCATCTGTAAACTGTGCAGAGGAGGGTGACATATCAAGTGGGGAGCTGACAAGCAAACGAGAAATATTTGTAGAAACTAAGGATATTTAGCTCCGAGAAGAATTGGTGGAGGGAAGGGAAGCTTGACAGACATTTTCAAATATTTAGAGTCATGCCATAAGAGAAGTCACTAGACTCACTTGATTTGTTCTTTATAGTCCCAGGGGAAATAATTATGACAAATGATTGGAAGTTATAGGGAGATAGAGCAATTCCTTTTGAATATAAATTTCGAAATTTAGACCTACATATGACAAAAATGGCTGCTTGCAGAGGGGGGGAAAAAGTTTCCTGTCAGCAGAACAGTTCCAGCATGAGCTAGAAGAATGTTTTATCAAGGGGATTTGTATAACAGATGGAAGATGGGAGAACCTGGCTTTTAAGAGCCTTTCCGCACTTATTTTCTGAAGCACCAAAAATAAAAATACAGGTTCGAGATAAATTCTTGGTGATTCTGGGGTTTTTGTTGTTGTTGTTGTGTATGTGGTAGAGGAGACCATATTAGTGAAAGCGGAATGAATTAAAAATGTTAATGCTGTGAAATCCATCTAACATCCTGAGGATTAAATAGAATTTGTATAAAACATACATTTAAAAGTTTCAATCCAATTAATACTCACATAAATGTTATTTGTTGGGCTTTGAAAAATCAGCCCATCGACTATAAAATTCAGAATTGAAATAAATCTCAAGTTCATTTAAAAAAAATAGAGCCTGCTCAAACCAGTTACATCATTAGTCACAGTTCTCTGCAAAGTCAGGCAAAGGAGCCCCGATTGCTGGCATTAGGTAAAGACAGGATGTGCTGCATTGTTGAGATACTTACTTCATAGTCTATTTTATGGGTACAGCAATTGATAGCTATAATAAGTATAAATTTCTTTTATCGCATGCTTACTATGACAGGTACTCTTTTACGCACTTTAAAGTTATTTATGACTTCTCATCCAAAGAGCCAAGAGCATATTCAGAAGTATATTTCCTAAGAATAGCAACATAACACAATGTTTACTTTAGTTTGAAGTAAATCTGATGTGACAGCATGATAGATATATTTCCCTTTGGCTAAAGAGCATCGCTTCCCATCAATGTCAGTTCCTCACAAGACCCACATGTCAGAGAATAAGTGTATTTTCTTACTGATAACATCTGACTCCTGTGTGTGTCACTCTGTCAAGTTGTATCCCACAGTAAAATTCTTGACACACATGTCCTCCTCGGGATGGAGGAAAAAATTCTGAAAATCGAAATAGGATTCTAGCAAAGACTCTGGAAAAGGGATACTCATTTACTCAAGCCAAGTCTACATGCTTACATATACATCAAGGAAAATTAGGCCTCAAACTACATGTCACACATGCAAATATTTCTACAAATCATGGTATCTACTATCAGTTATAGAGAGAAATCATACAAATGATTGCTTGAAACAAACTTTTCCTCTGGTGTTCTAAACTGAATATACAGAATTTCTAAAAATTTTGTAATCTTTAAGTGAAGATTTTTAAGGCAAGCATTTGCTCCCTTTATATATAATTTAAAAAAAGAAAAAAGTACACACTGGTGTATTTAGCTCATCATACTACAATTCAGATGGTTTACCTCAATGATCTAAATTTCAGAGTATTTATTGATAAGGCCTCTTAAGGGATGCCAGTATCTGGCGGTTAATAGGTGCACAATAACTCTTTATAGAGTAAATGAATCAAGAAAAATTAATGAATGAGTAAATGGCTGAGTAACAGACACAAAACTACACATTATTAGTAAAATTAGATAATGGAATCCCTTAAGAAAAAAAACAGCTCTGTTTTGTGAATATCACTAAAAAATTCTGATCATTTCAGTTTTAAAAGCCTAAAATAATCCATTACTAAGGAAATGACTTATATTTATTATAAAGATATACTTAAAGAAACTGTGTACTACTTCTCCTTTGGGGGCATCTCAAGTTATAAATTAGTGTTAAAGAAAAAAGTGTCCATAAGAGAGAGTAGGGAAAAGTCTCTAATTTGCTAAAGTAAATGCTAAACATGGGCTTTATTATGTAAGATGGTCACTTACATTTCAAAGAAGGTACAGAGGTGTTTATCATTCATCATGATCACTGAAGATGGATGGACTGCCTTCTGGATTAAACACTGAAACTGTCATCTGCTATCTGAACACACAAGTTTCCTGGACAGGAAACATACTGTATCAAAAGTGCATGTGCTAGGAGGTGGGGAAGGGTTTCTTCATTTTAAAGAAGTACTGCCTTATAGGATTTTCATGCTCTTTAAAGTTTGAGAACTTTTAACTTGAGCCGCCTTTTTTCTTCAAGCTGCAACTGTGAGCCTTCACTGGCTGATTCTGCCACACTCGGCTTCCACTCCAGGACAGCAAGTCAATGAGCAGGTTCCGTCCCACCTGGAGCTCAGGTGCAGCTTCATAAGCCTGGTCTCTCATCCATCAACCCACAACATCTCTGATTATATCAAAGCTAAGTATAATCAAAAAACATCCCAACTGCCCCTCAACAACAGGCAAGGGGCAAGCAACTGCTCCATGATCACAGATAGAGAACTTAATTTCTTCTACACGAGCTGAAACTCTATTCGATGTCAGGTGCTGTCACTTGTCAGTTTCTCATTCATTGCTTCTACTCATAGAGGTGTTGAGGTTTCCTGACTGACAAGCAACCAGGGAGGCCTCTTATTAAACTGGCAGAACAGAAGTGTCTAGCTAATGTCTGTCACATGGTATATACTCAATGAATATTTATTATTAAGCAAACATATGAATAAATGAATGCACAAATGAATAAACACATGAAAAATTAACCCAAGTTTATAACAGAAAAAACTTTTAAAATTTTTGTTCCCTTTTTGCTAATAAAGCCTCCAAATGAAGAAATCACTTGGATTTTTTTGAACTGACAATGTTTCCTTTAAATGTCATTATATTTGATTTCATCAAGAGAATTATGCACAGTAGCATCTAAATGAGACACAAACATGCTCTTTCTTTGAAGTACAAAAAAATCCCTTAACTTGGAAATGTTAGAAATATAGACATCTCTGGAAAGTACGTGTTGATATCACAGCTATGGACTTAGACATATATATTCTTTCCACCATTTAGATTCATCTATGCATAAAAGATAAAAACCTACAGTGAGCTTCATATTTTAAAAATTACGAATTTTATTTAAAGTCAGTACGGGGCATTTCTTCACATATAAATCCGTTTTGTGTGTGTCTCTTCAACTTTATCTGTGTAAAAATAAAATAGACAACTATCTAGTTAATAGCTACTGCCTCTCAGCTAAAACACAAAATGGTTTGTCAAATAGATTTCTCTGAAGTATGAGAAATGTTTAGGTAGGTAGGAGGAACTTGAGTTATTACAATAAAAAAAAACGGAATTTCTCATTTGCCTTGGAACAAAGGGATTTGTAGAAGACGCAAGTAATTTCTCCTAGTTCCATGAAGATTAGATACATAATATGATCATAAGTTAATTTCCTGAAAATATTAAATTGTTCATCCATACTTTTAAAGATTTAATTTGTTTATTTATTTGAGAGAGAGCGAGCACATGTGCGTGTAAGCGCATGTGAGCTGGGGGAGGGGCAGAGGGAGAGATCTCTAGCGCAGAGTTTAATCTCTTGACCCTGAGATCATGGCCTGAGCCGCAATCAAGATTTGGACACTTACCGGACTGAGCCACCCAGGAGCCCCTGTTCTTCCATACTTTTTATCCTACTATTACATACTTTTCAATGTATTTGGAAAATCCATCTGTATTCAATACAGTATGTAGAGTATTTTCTAAAAATGTTTAGGAAACATGAAGATGATGCTTTTAGATTGTCAATTTCATGTAGAAAGTTTTCCAGTGGACTGAGTGATGTTTTGGACAGCTTTGGAAAACTAATGGAAGCTATTTTCTATGTGAAAGAGCACCATAATAAATGAAATAAGTGGATTTCAGTGTTCAGTGTTATTGAGAGTATATATTGAAATTGCAAAATGTTAGTGGGCTTTTTAATGAGATTAAACTAAAATGACTTCGGGCAATGATACATTAGACTTAGTTTGGTTGCTAAAGCAGTTATATCTTAAAATAACACTCTTATTAGATAGTTGCACTATTACCTGGCAACACTTGCTCTAGGCTTCTTACCTAATTTATGCCCATTTGGTTTAGTTTTATTATTTAAATTAACCGTGTTTGCTAATAAAATGTATGGCAAACGTTCTGATTTGCATTTTCGCTGAACCTTACATACATTTCCTAATGGTTCCAGACCATTGCTGCTGCTAAACAATATTAAAAAAAAAAAATTGCAGGTTTTGTTTTATTGCCAACAAATCTCGAGAGTTGAGGTAAAGCTCTTCTCTATGATATCATTTTTTCCCTTTCAAAGTTGCTTTAATAAATATATTTTACAACTTGGAATTGAGAAAAAATTTGAATTACTTTTGGAAATACCAGAAGTCTTTAAAATTGTTTAATAGAGTTTCAGAGGTATCAGCTTTATTCAATGAACAATCTATAGCTACTCCAGGTGTTTTTAGGCTCGTCAGGGAGAAATACATGGTTTTGAGGAATAGAATCTTTTTTTTTTTTTTTTTTTAAAGATTTTATTTATTTATTTGACAGAGATAGAGACAGCCAGCGAGAGAGGGAACACAAGCAGGGGGAGTGGGAGAGGAAGAAGCAGGCTCATAGCGGAAGAGCCTGATGTGGGGCTCGATCCCACAATGCCGGGATCACGCCCTGAGCCGAAGGCGGACGCTTAACCGCTGTGCCACCCAGGCGCCCCATTGAGGAATAGAATCTTACAGGTAGCTTCAGTCGGGAGACAGTGAGGAGCCAGACACATGTGTTTTTCAATTTCCTTCTCAGGAGATCTCCTTTCTTAGCATTTACGACCTCCTTTCTTGACATTTATACCCATGTCTTTCGACACTTTCCACACCTAGTTCTGTTGGCCACTTGATGGATTAAGCCATCTTCCAGCTTCTGATCTAGACCTTACCTTCTGCCTGGAAACTATTCCTACTGAGAACTTAAACCACTTGAAGGCCAATCTTATCTTGAACCCCTTCTCTCATACGGCCCTATATATAGGACGCAGTGTGGCCAAATGACCAGCAACCTTAGCATGGGTTCGAATCCTCATGTTGCCAATTCCTCCCTGTGTGGCAACGGGGTTCATTACCTAGCCTCTCTAAATCTTAGTGATCTTTCTGGAAAAATGGGGTATGTTAATAATAATCATTCAATTACCATACAATTATACAATAATAATTATATAATCCACTGACTTTAACCACGTTTTCATTATCTGTCACCCCTGCCCCTGTACCCTCCTTTCCTTCCTTAGCTGTGAAGAAGTGGGTCTTCTTTTTAATCATTCCCTTGCAAAACCTCTTTGCCACTCCACCCCTTCTCCCCTGGAAAACTCCAAACAAAATAAAACCCAACTATCTGCCTAACCCAGGCCAGCAACCAAGCAACCACACCCTGAAGAGGGAAACAAACACAATTGTGTTGGCTAGTTTCACTTTAAATTCATGACAACAACTGTCAAATGGCCAGTCCACACTGCTCAGCAAGCATAAGTCCACATACTTTATGATTCTCTTTCCTACAATCTGAAATAACTATTTCTCATCTTGTTCCCCATCTTCAAACTCTCAAAACTTGATCTTCCAAGACTTCACAGGCTGGTAAAGGCCTTTCATCATACTTCTCATCTCAGCTACTGACATAACTGCATCCATGCCCACTCCCTCTGCCTTGGCTCACCTTCCCAAGACTGAAGCATCTGTTCCCCTGCACCTGCATGCTGGATTCTCTGCCTTCGTTGCCTACACAAAGATTTGCACTCTTGCAATTTTCCACTCTCTCTTCTGCAACACTAATCTCTAGGCTGCACTATTTGCAAAAGTTGCAGTGTCTCCTATGTTCAAAAAGGAAACAACAGTAAATAAATAAAACAGGCAATAAAACCTCCCTTAAGCCTACCGCCTCTTAAAGTTACTGTCCGTTTCTTTGTTGCATTTCAGAATAAAACTTCTCAAAAACAGCTGCAGTCATGCTCTGCAGTTCTCTTGCCTTCCTCTCCATTTTCATGCTCCCTCCCAAGTGGCCACATTGTTGTCATTATTTTACTCTATTTTTCATCAGCATCGATATGGTTTAACAGCACCCCCAACCCCAATCCCCCTCCCCCCAGCTTCTGTGATTCCATCCCTCTTTGTTTTCTCCTACCATTCCTGCTTCTTCTCATCTGTCCAATCTCTAAATGTGCAGTATCTCAAGATTCAGCCATTTGGTTTTCTAACTATAATCTCTCCCTAGGTGTCATTGATATGACAACGACTCCTAAATTTATATCTCCTGTCATGACCTGTCATCAGACCTCTGGTCTCATACGCCAGATTGTCTACATGATTGACATCCCTAATTGTATGTCCAGTAGTTATCTCAAATTCAAAATGTCCAAAATCTAATTGATTGTTCCCTCTAAACCAATCTTTTTCTGCACTCATCCTTATCTCATTAAACAGCCCCACGGTGCACTCATTTGCTGTAGCAAAAATCTAGTCTCTATCCTTGATCCTTTTCTTTCCCCTGCCCTTTATATCCAATCCATTAGCCGATCTTATTGGCTCTAAGTGCAACACACATCATGATTTTTCCCATTTCTCTCTTCATCTGCTGTAATGACTCCCAAGTCCCAGCTACAATCATTTCATACAGATCACTCAATTGTCTCCTAAACGGTCTTCCTGCTTCCACGCTGCCCCCTCCCTAATAATTTTCCTCACAGCAGCCAATGTGATCTTTTAAAAAGAGATCACTCCCCTTTCAAACCTCTTTTCATCATCCACAGAATGAAATTCTAATTTTTACCATGCCCTATAAAGCCCCACATGATCTGGCCCTGACCCAGAGATCTGTGATCCATGCATATGGCTGTTATTTCAATCATGCGCAGACAGTTCTCTTGTCAAGGCTTTTGTACTAGTTGGGAGCTTTCCTTGGAATGCTTTCTCCTAAATGTGCAAAGAAACTGGCCCTTTTTCATATTCTTGACTCGGCTCAAGTGTCACCTCCTTAAAAGGCTTTTCTCTGACAATCTGACTTAAGTTAGGTCCTCCTCTACTGTATTATTGTGTTTAATTTTCTTCATATAACTCATCATTCTCTTTTGTTAATTGTTCAGGTCTTTGTTTGCTTATCAATCTACCTCTCTGTATTTGGATTTAAGTAAGCTCCAGGAAAGGAGATTTGACTGCCTTCATTGTAGCTTTTCTAGCAATAAGCTCAGCTCAAAGTTAGTATTCCGGTAATCAGTTTAACAACTAATACTTATAGGGCTATTATAAGAAGTAAATAGTGTTTTAATTGCTTAGCACATTGCCAGGTACAAAATACCTGCTGAAAAATTTAGTTACTACCATTATCATTATTATTATTATTATTATTAGGTGTTGCTTAAATATGTATCAGGAATGTTAATTAAAATAACTCATGCTAATATATTAAGTATTTCAGATGAAGGATTTGTATACTAACAGTTGTTTTCTAAGATAAGCAATATTTTAAGCTAGACAAGAAAATTAAGTTTTTTGCATGTAGGTGAATGTTTCAACATCTCTAAATTCAAATCACATAGTTAGCGACTGCTTTTACCAACTGGTGAGACTGAACCTATTCATGTCCCCTAACTAATCAACCATTCCAAATATAAGGTCGACTTCCTTGAACTAAATTAAAATCAGAGACCTTATCACTAGACATAGGTTCATTTAATTTAAGCCCATTATTAAACCTCCCACTTTTCAAAAATGTATGACTTGAGGGAAATCTCATTAAACTTCATGGATAGGTGAAAGTGAGCTTTGCCTTCAGAGCCAACCACAAATGGAGCCATTAGAAATGTGTGTGATGAAGTACAAATTACAAGGTGATATTAAAGTGGGGCTAAAACACACAGAGTGTGGTATTCCACCACCTGTTTTAGTCTTTTTGTCCAAATCCTTCGTGCAGTATCCTAGATGGCAGTAACAAGAACGAATTTGGAAAGAACAAAGTATAATAACTCCAAAACACACAACAAAAAATGACACATGTAAGTATTTGAAACATTCTTGGAAATGTTTTTCTAATCCTCTTTACATTGTAAAAAGTTCACATAGACATGGAGATTTAAACATGCCTCTTATTTATTCAAATCCTGTAAGAGAGGTCATAGGTAGTTCTCGACTCCCTATTCCATAGTTATGCACGTAGGTGCTTTGTAAAGACTGTTCTTAGATTCACTTCTAGTTTTTCAGAAATTTATTTTTTTCTTCTCTCTTTTTTCCACTTAATTTATATTTTTATTTGAAATTAATTCATGTAAGAATGTACTTTTTTTGTGGAGATGAGTTAGCTCAACTTATGGACTACATTGTTCTTATTTGGAATGTATATGATGTTACCAAGATAAGTAACACAGAACAAGTTTTAAGGATAGTATTTAGTATAAAAGGCATCTATTGAAAGAAATCATTTGACCAAAACAGAGTTAAGCAAATACTTTCACAGCCCTTAGTATCTCTAATAGTGGACTTATATTTCTCACATTTAAAACCATGCAACATCATTGCTTGGGAAAGTTCCATGAGTCAGTATTCTCTAAGAACAGCTCTAAGAAAATGAAATGATAGTGTTATATGAAGATATCCTTTGAATTCACAGTGTATTCTCTTATTGAACTTACTTACAGAATGCATTTAAATTGGCATGGTGCATTTGTTATTTAAAAATTGGTTATCTATTTTTTTTTACACTATCCTAATACCCTCCCCATCATAGTTTATCCATTCACTGTGTTTTCACTGGGTGGGGGGGAGATGGAAACTGTTCACTCAATTGGAACTTAAAAAAAAAAATTAGCTACTGTTTCGGAGCTCTGGTCTAAACTGTAATGGCATATGAAACTGATGTTGGTGACCAAAGTTATGTTTTCAGAGTTACTCCAGAACAATCCCATGCATATACTTCTGGTTTGTTAGTATTAACTATAGCAGTTGGTTTTGTCAGTAGATTTTTTAAAAAAATAATACAAAAATATGGGACCTTGGAACAGAATTATTCTGAAAGCAGTATCGATAATGGGAAGTGAGGTGTTTCTTCCAGCCAATTAAAGCATCTGCCTATATTCATTAGATCCTTCATTTCCCTGTGAAGATGTAAAACTTTAAAAATGTTCTCATATCTCTATTAAGATAGAGCAAAAAGACAATCACATTTTTTTTCTATGAATCAGTCTCCTTACTTTTTATAAAATAAGTCAAGAAGCAGAAAGGAGAATGTTGGTTGCCAGAGCCTGGAGAAAGGGAAGAAATGTAATATTATTATTTAATGGGGACAGAGTTTCAGTTTAAGGAGATAAAAAGTGCTCTGAGAGTGGGTGGTCGTGATGATTGCACAACAATGTGAATGTACTTATGCCACTAACCATACACTTAAAAAATGTTAGAATGGTAAATTTTATGTTATATGTATTTTACTACGATAAAAAGTATTGATTTATTTAAAAAAGGAAACAGGGCAGCAGATGTCTGAAGACAGGTTCTTTCTAAATTACAGACTAAATATTTTTATTCTTGAGGGAGTTCTCATGAATTGCATGTTGTCCAATTTTAACATAACATAAAAATTTATAGCCAGTCTATTCTACAAATTCTAGGCAAAAACAGAAAGACTAGACTGGAAGAACTATTAGGAAACATTGTCTTCCTTATAATTATGCTCCTACCCTCACACCCTTCCCAAGACTGTTTCAATCATAGCTCTCTGGACATTGTCTATACTCAAAGAACACTCAGATAACGCATCAATGAAGAGATCAATAACCAAAATAAATACAAGAGATCTATATCCACTTGAACTGAATTGACAAATAACTGGACCAGACACTATAATCAAGTAGAAATGGTCTGTGTATTATGATTGCATAAAAACACCAGTGTGAATTCTGAAGTGTAAATATTATTGTAAATGCCAGTTTCTAATTTATCTTTGCATGATATCAATCACCTAAGGATTCCTGCATGTCCTCTCTCTCTACATTGAATGAATTTCAGACACCAACTGTATCTGTTGTGGGGAGGACTCAGAGCTCTGGGTCCAAATAATTCAGTGGCCAAAGTGTATTTTATGAAGGATTTAGGATGATTGGGAGAGAAACAAAAAAATGTTTGTTTTCATGAGCTCTCTGAGGCCTCTGCCTATGTTCAACATACAAGGGGGAGATCAACATTCACAGGAAGCATGGTCAGACTGAAGAAGAGGGTCTAGAACACCTGTGTGAGCAGTGTGTTTTCAGGGGGTGCAATGCAGCAGGAAGTGGTGTGAATTCCAGTGCCCTCTGGACAACCAAGAGAAGAAACCCCCAGTGAGGGGGGACAGAAGATCTGCAAATTAATATTGTAACTCACACTGCGTCTTTGTTTTACAGTCCTCACTCTCTCCCCTCTCCTCACTTTTATGCTTTGGTTCACAGTCCCTAACAAGTGTGTATCCCAGTTGGGAGTTAAATGCAAATGACTCACCCAGCTGTCTACTTGACAATCATGTTCTGTTGATACGAGAACCAGCCCAATGACAGAGGACAGAGACCTGAGTCAAACCCATTCTGTCACAACACATCTTCAAGAAGCATGCCCCTCTGAGGCTACCCAATGATATGGTCCTCGGATTACCTTTGCATTGTTTTTGTTTGTTTGTTGCTTTGCTTTGTTTTTAAAGAAAGAGAGAAAAGGAGAAAAGAAAGAAAAGAAAGATGTTAAAATATCTGGGACAAAAATGATCAGTATATTTTCTGGAGGAGGAAATTGCTGTTTTTTAATTCTCCCTTTGGGTAGTTTCTAAGTAAAGGGAATGGTATGATCACTAAACTAATTTTCAGGTTTTTTAAGCATGCCAAAAATAAGCTCACCCATGAGGGAGTGAGGCACTAAGATACAGGAAGACACTAGTCACTTTTCCTACTGTTGTAATTAAAGCATCACACACACTATCAAACTGTGAGTGACTAACTGGGTATTAGCTTTCAGGAATGCAACAAAATTACAACCGCATGTGGTGTTCAAGAATAAGAATTTTGACGCTAGAAAGGTGCAGTGATAGAGCAACAGTGATCCACTCGTCTACATTAAAAACATCTACACTTGCACAAGGATCCATGCCTGGTGATTCACTGGATTTTATTTATGTTTTAAAATTTCATCCTTGGTAATCAATCAATCAATAACTGAACACATGAATTGAATCCAGTATTCTTTAATCAATATACATGTGCCATTTTCTCTAATTCAGTAAAGATAAAATGATTGTGAAAAGGTCTGACAAGTGAAAATAGAGTCCTAGATGTCTGGAGTCAGAGATTTTAGAGATTCTCTCTCCAACTCTCTCGTTTTATCAATGAGAAAATAATGTCAACTTTGAGGACTTACAATCAATTAAATTTGGTTATATTAAAAGTGAATTTTCTCTCATATGTTTTCCTATTAAAGTCTGAGTTCCATGAAGACAAAGACTGGGTCACTTAGGTATATATAGTCATATAGTAGGTGTATTTGCAGTGTGTATGTATGTATATATGCATGTGTATGTATGTATACAGTATATAGTAGATATACTATCTACTATATGTAAATGTTGAATGAATCAATGAAACTGATCTTGACTTTCCAAGATTTCAAAGAGCTAGGAAAGGAGCCCAAGCATCTTGAATCGTAGCATTCTCTAAATGTTCTTATTCTCAGAACTTTTATATTGGAAAATAGGAGAATAGTCAAGTACCAACATAAGCTCTTCCCAGTTTACAACTTATGCTTTATATCCTACCCAACTAATTAAGTTGTAATATTTATTTCTTTAAATAATAATTGAATTTTAAGATAAAATCTTAAGAAAATTATTCCTATAAAGTTTTCTCAATAAAACAGTCACATTTTAAAGTCCATTCTGTAAATCATTATTTTCTCTTTTCTTATGAAGATGTTATTTCTTGTAAAGCAATTTTACTATGAGAAATAACCATATAATCATGACTCATTATTACCTAAAATTAGTATCTATAGATAAAGCCATTCCTTTAGAACAAAATTTGTGTTCACAGTAAGTCTGCAGAAAGGGAATCAAGTCTGTTCTATGACTATAGCTATATAAAGGTAATCTGCTCTATGGGGGTTTTAAAAACTATATAGTAACAGAATTTCTTTTGGTTCTTTTATATAAATGTATATAAACAGAATCTTACTGTTTGCATAACTTGGGACATGATTTCTCAGTCCTGTTGGCTTATTGGTAGCCAGAACCTTAGCAAGTTCCTATAAATGGCCATTCTATACCTTATAGTGACTTCTTAATTCTATGTACAGAAATCCCAGCTATCTATGTGCAAACGTATTAGCACCACCAAATTTTCTCATTGACTGTCAAAAAAATGATCAATTATGTTCAGTAATTATAAATATTATATAGAATAAAATTTTTAAATATGGCTATGTTCTATATTAAATAAAAATCTCAAGTAAAATGAATAACATAAATGCTGTAATTCTTTTAGTTGAAAATACTACTAATTATTCAACGAAAAGACACTTTTTAAAATAAATTTTGTTTCTTAAAATGGTAATGGGGTAAACACTAACAAATTTAAGAACTTTTGTTTCAAACATAAGGAGAACATCGAAATACAATATTGTTTTCGTCTTTCTCTTCAACACAGGGACTAAACAACAACAACAAACAACAACAACAACAACAAGTGTTTTGACCACCCGGTTTCTTTCTTCTTGATAACAAACCAAGAAGAATCCAAGAAGAATCTAAACTCATGTTTTATAATTCCTTCAACGCTAGGAAAAAGGATAACAGAAAGGAGAGGCAAATATGTGGTTTTCCAGGGCCTGGGCCTGCTGTATTCATTCTGAAAAGCTAATGAACAAGTTAAATTTTCTAGCAGTTCAATGTTCCAGGTATAACCACAGGAGGATAGAAACAGGAGTGCTTATATTTGGTTGTAGCAAGCATTGCATATTACAGAAGAGTACAGGCTGGGTTATCTGTGTACATATATAGAAATCAGTTGAAAATCCAATTTTGCAAAACAGGAATTCCCTTTTCAGGGAGGTAAAAATCCATATTTAAATACAGTCAGCCTCCAAGGTCATTCAATAATGCCTTATTCACATTTCAGAAGAAAACATTCATCCTTCACTAGAGTAGACTTTTGAAGAATGTGATCACACACGCATACACACAAAATTGTTTGTGTCAATTTCTATGTTCTGTTCTGGAGGAAAGATGCTGGTGAAAACCCTAATGAGAATAAGCCATTAAAACAAGAGAAATCATATCACATTTTCCAAATTTCATACATTCACAACCTACAATAATTGTAAAAATCTACTTGACTATGATTTGGCAATCTCTTAATTTGAGTGTCACAGCTGTAAAACATTTAATGTTGTTGCAAATAATAATACAGTTTTTAGGGGATATTTATTTTGGGTTACTTTCCTTTAGCTCATTTTTTTTCTCCCTAAGTTCACTTATTTTACCCCTTCTAATTTTAAATTTATTTTACTAGTTCTTATCAAATATGGGGACTAAAAACACAAGAGGCTAACGATTTTAGAGACATTTCACTTGTTCCAAAAGACAAATTCATTTGACAGAAGCAAATCTGATCACAGTCACAAAATAGGGCTTCATTGGAGATTTTTGCAAATATGGCAAGGAATCATACATTGAGTGAATAGCTACTGATACAAAGTTAGACCCTTTGTATATGTTCTATTATTACTTCTTCATGATAAATCGATAAGGAAAGCATTAACATTCATACTCCATGAATATAGAAACTGAGGCTTGCTGAGGTCAGAAACTTTTCTAAGATCACATACAGTTATTAAAAGAGAAAGCTAGAATAAAAACCAGAGTATGACTTTCTCTAAGACTTGTAAGATTTCCTTGCCATCTCCCAGAGATTAGACACCAGTTAGGCTGATCCCCTGCCTCACTGAGGCCCAGGGAGAGTGAAGCAACTTCCATGATAGTACACAACCAAGTGATGAAAGAGTCAAACCAACCCAATCCTTGTTTGCTTCACTGGACTATATGGCATTAGCTTATTTTTAATGTCAAGGTACACTTGAAATAAGGAGATGTTTCTAGAGAATTGACTTCTGGCATTAGGCTCCTTATCTTCAGCCACACCTAGCTTAATTTAAGTCCTTTTGAAAGTTATATCAGCTTTCCATGCCAGGAAAACATTAATCACTGGATAACACTGCTTCATAAATATAACCTTATTGGACCTCAAGAAGGGCCTTTGATGTCTATATTTATAAGTGGGAAATAGGGATGATGATGAAATATCCCATTCTAATTAATCAGTCAGGAAGCAAAGTCTCTCTACTCCATCTCTTTCAAGGTGAAGGTTTTGTTCATTCCTTCAATCAATTGTGGCATCTAGCACATGATGTCCTATACTGGTAAATATAAGTAAATAGACATCTTAGATTCCTGATGGGATAGCCTTTAATCATTGTCACATTTATAAAACTGTCTGCTATTAGTAAACCAATCCTTCCTTTAATTAACTCAAGTGTGGTTGAAGAAGATACTGAATCCATGCTGCTCACTCACTGTGCTGTTCTGGAACATTCCTTCACATGGAAACCACCACGCACCCAAGGAGGTGAATGAATGGGGCAAGCGAAAATTACACGTATAGGGAACGAAACAGTGAACCTTTCCATGACTTACCCTTGAATTAACTACTTCCAGGGAGACGTTCTGAGGCGGGGCACTTGGCACTAAAAGGAACAAAACAAGGTGAGACGGTTACTGCCAAAGTCAGAAGAGAAACTACAACCCTCTCTGAAAAGAGAAAGCGTGACTTTCACTGTTCATGATGGTAATTAGGTAGCTGATCCAGGTGGCACTTCAAAATTTTCCTGGAGAGATGAGAAATAACTGCCTCTGTTTATTTTTTCTCACTTGGTAAAGCCAGGCATCCATATAGAGAGCTCCCCTCTCCAAACTGTTAGGCAAGAGAGCACCTGCCGTGATACCAAACACTGCTATTTAATTACAGCTTTCTTGTTATAACCTTCCCAGAGAAGCCAATAAAAACACACAGGAGATTTCCTAGAGTGGTTTTAAAGGCTTAAGATATTGTGTATTTCAGGATCTGCATGGTTTTATTATAAAATATGTCATTCTAATGGTCACTCATGTTGCTTAATCCCCTTACCGCAATCTTTATTATCTCTTAAAAAGTGAAAAGAAGAAATACACCTGTCTTTTTATCTGTGTGTAATTAAACCTATGTGTGATAGATGCCAGCAGGTTATCAAATAGCTTTCACTGAATCAATTCCATTAACAACAACAACAACAACAACAAACAGTCTATTTTTCTTTGTGGATTTTCTCTGTATTTTTTTCTCTTACCTGAATTTTGATTGCTCCATTCCTTCATGGAAGAAGGAAGAACAGGTACAACTTTCTTTATAACACTTGTAGTGAGTATTTACTATATCAAAAAGTGAGTATTCTATCACGTGAGTGATTCAAAGACACCATTCACTAAATGGCTGTGATGTGCCAGTTACTTCCTAGATGTCTTAGATGAATCATGAACAGAATAAAGCTTTCTGCCCCCACGAAAGAAATAGAAGTACCATTCAATAAATAAATTCTTAACATGTAAAATGAGTAGTCCCTATTTGGTTCATGACAATTTGATTAATTTAACAGAGAAGAAATGCTCTCAGCATTTTCAAGAATTTCAGGGCCCTTTTCTGTCATGTTGTCCCTTCTTTAACTTGAACTGGACAATATCTACATATCTTGAGGGTACTTATATTTTACCCTGAATTCATTTATGCCCTACTCTGAGTTTACCTTCTGAAAAGTAATCACCATGAGGGCATGGTACATGTCTGATTAATCTTTACAGCCCCCAAACTGATATTCGATTAATAGCTACTGACTCAATGACTATATGAGCAAATAAATATTTATTTAAATATTAGCTCCTAGGCCTTTCTGGACATCATAGGAATTATAATCACTTACTCTGTTTCAATTTTGAACTTCTTATCTTAGTACTTGGTGAAGGTTGTGGGCAATGTAGCTTGTGACAAAAAAAAACACAAAACACTCACAAGAGGCTTGTTTTCATGAATTAGGTCAACAAGCTCTCAGAAAATATTTCAACTTTTTTTAGTTCATATTATATTTCTTTTCAAATACAGAATATAATCCCCACAGGGTCCAGGATTTGTGTCCCTTTTGATGCTGAATCCTCAGTATCAATAACAATATTAAGTATGTGGGTCACATACAGCAAATATGTGTTGAATTAATTAATTAATTAACAGAGAGATTATAAGACATAAAAAGTTTTTCATACTCGGGGTTTTAGTCATAACAAGCTTTCTTTTTGCAGTTTTATTTTTTTAATTAATGTATGATAGGTATAATGCACAAATCGTGTATGCATGATTGGATAAAGTTATATGTCTGTGGGTGTCTTCACATTAAAACCCCACCTAGATCAAGATATAGAATATTTTCAGTATCCTGGAAATATGGGTCCCTTCCCAATCAATACCCTTCTAAGGGTATCCACTATTCTGACTTCTAATACAATTGATTAGCTTACTACAAATGAAATCTATGATTTTGTTCAGGCTGGTTTCTCTTGCTCATTATTATTTCTCGGGATTATTCTTTCTGGTGCATCTTGTAGTAGTTTCAGTTCTTTGGGTTTTTAATTGGTCCTATGTATCCTAAGACAGGACCATTCTGTTTTATATTCACTCATTCTATTCTTGAATGGCATTGGATTACTTTCAATTTGCGGCTATGAGACTAAATCTGCTATGAAAACTTTTGTACATGGTTTCTGATGAACAACGGTACTCATTTCCTTCATTATATACCTAGGACTGGAAATCCTGGTAGCAGTAGAAACCCCTATCAGTGTTATGTATATGTTAAATATAGCAAATTTCCAGAATTTCCATTATCCTTACCAACCTTTGTTTTTTTCTGGATGTTTTTCATTTTAGTCATTTGGTAGGTATGTAGTGTTTTTATTTGCTTTTCCCTGAGGACCAGCCATGTGAAGCATCTTTTCACTTGTTTGGTGGCATTTGGATGTCCTTTTTCATGGAGTTCTTAAAGTATGTGTGTGGTTTTTTTTTTTTTTTTAACAGACCAGTTTCCTTCAAAACTCATTTCTCAAATTTTCATTCTTTTATATCTTATATTCCATGTTCATGTTACTATGATTAAAACATTAAGATTTTTTGGGGTGCCTGGGTGGCACAGTGGCTAAGTGTCTGCCTTCAGCTCAGGGCATGATCCCGGCGTTATGGGATCGAGCCCCACATCAGGCTTCTCCGCTATGAGCCTGCTTCTTCCTCTCCTACTCCCCCTGCTTGTGTTCCCTCTCTCACTGGCTGTCTCTATCTCTGTCAAATAAATAAATAAAATCTTTTAAAAAAAATTAATTTTTTTTCTCTAAAGCTAAAATAGTCAGAAGGGCTCTTCTGCATTTGGCAAACTTCCTATATTCTCGATTCTTCCCAAATGTTACATTAATGAAATGGACTTCCCCAAACTACCTTCACAGACTGGCGGACTCCCAGTCCAGTTTTCAGGGAAGGGAAGAATGCAGAGGCTTTAACAAGACCATCTCCACATTCTATTTTTTAAAAGAGGAAATATTAGAGTAGGTTGGAAATAATAACAATGTGTGTGATCAGAAAAACTACACAGAATGAGATCCTCACAATGAAGAAGAATTTAATATAATCCATATTCAAATTATTCTGTAAAGAATTGAAAATTAAAATAGGCACCGACTGATAGAAATGCTAAGTGCTCCATCATATAACTTCACAAACTTGGAGCACACTGGCTGTTCTTGCCTCATATAATCAGGAAAGAAAGTAGAGCATTTCTCCTAGAGCATTTTTAGTTATCAATCTCCACTCCGTCCCTCTCACTATCAATTCCCCTATTATTGAGAAATAGTAGATAGGATTAGATGCGTGGTGGAGCAAATGGAATAATCCACATTTATTTGGGCTTTTCTTTATTTGATTTCCCAAGATGTTACATTGTCTCATTAGGGGAAGAGGAAGGCCATAGTTCACTATTTTCTCTTCAAAATGTCAAGCAATTTATCATTTACAATTGGTTCATTAAAACCAATCAGAGACTTTTGGTCCAGAAACTCTCCTCAATATGGTGAAACATGTTGGTTTGATACCTATGATGATGATGCATTCTGTAGAGTAGATGAAATTACAACATTTGTAAAGGAATCTCCATATAGACAGGCACTTGAATTCCTCCCCTTACCAAATGTGTGCTGTCCTGTACCCCTAATTTATGGATTGAAATAACTGATATATAATTATGAGCTTTGCACTTTAAGCAATTATTATGAGAAATTCATTATAGAATAAGAGAAACTCAATATTTTTTCACAGTAAATCTTGCTTCTTTTCTTACTAGCTTATGTGACCTGGCTCTGCTGCTTACTAGCTTTGACCTCTTTCTAATATTAGCTTTGTTATCTGTAAAGTAGGAAAAAAAAATTAGAGTATCATGAGGATTAAAGGTTAATAATGCTAAGTGATTAGAGCAGGGCCTTGCGCTAATAAGTACTCAGTAAATACCAGTGATAACAGCAGGAAGTACATTCTTATAGTTAAGCTTGCCTATGAAATTGGGTCCTTCCACTTTCGGGCACTGAGCAAGCTGGCAAGGAAATTCATAAATATTAATTGATTCATAAAATATTTTAATGACCTACAGTTGTCCACTAGGACAAGAGACAGTGCTGGAGAACAAACTGGCAAAATTAGTTACATTCCACACTAAATATTAGGCTCCCTAGATCTGATGTTCTAAAATCCCAAATGGTTTAAAGAAGTAGATTGTTGTAAACAAAAGATACCATAAGTGGAGGAATCTGCATGAAAAACAATCTTTCCTCCCAGAAAAACAATTAAAGATGGCTAAGTTAGAGATGACAGCTTATCAGGATAAACATCTTCACAAGCATTTTAGCGTTAACAGGAATACCGTTTGGATAATTAATTCAGAAAAAAAATTATTTGCATTTTATTTTGTTTTTATTCCATTTTTTTATGGTCCCAATACAAATTTTTATGGTAAGGGTTCCTCTGACCTGTAAGAAACACGGTATTCTCTATAACACAGAGAGATTTAGACATAGCCATCTATCAAATTAGTCACATAAATGGGAAGTCCTAAAGATAAGTCTATACATACTAACAATTGTATTGTTTGGTTGAACTGTCTGATTAATACAGTAAATATTTACTGAGATGATGAATACAGAGACGAATATAACAGCATCTCTCACATTAAGGAACATGTAGTATAAGAGAAGAAATGACATGTACATTGTCATAGATAACATTTATTTAACACTTAAATATATGCCATGCTTATATTTTATGTGCTCACATGGATTAGCCCATTTAATTTCCACAACATCTCGCTTTTATAACATGCAGAAAGTCAAGAAGGAGCCTCACGACTGAAGACTAGGAAGTAGGAGGCTAGGAAATGTGATGAAATATATCTCTGTATGATGTGTGACCTCCTCATGGTCAGCTCCCATAGAGTGAAGATATCAGATTGAGCAGAAATAAGGGGACTGGATAACAAGAAAAGGAAAGCCAAGAGTGCAAGGGATTTTGTTGGAAATCAAAAGAGATGAATTCATTGTGAAGAGGAATGCAGACCAGGTACAGGAGCCCAGTCCAAGGGGGCCATTCAGTTCCTGCTTTCTCCTATCAAATGCATCAATAAAGACAAGTTGGCATCCTTTGCACAGTGACGTTTGTTGGGTTAGGGTCATGAAATCCTTTTATTTAGTGACAGGCATTTTCTAAGTCCTAACTGTTGCAACACTTAGAGATAATAATTCTTAGACTAATGAGTAATAAACTCTCTCTCACTTATGGCATTTAAAACCAAAGTGGAGAATAAGGCCACAGTATTACAGTTCAGAGTGTGAATGAAATCTACATAAATTATGTAAAATATTCATTTTCATTTGTTTTCCTTTTATTTTTATAATTATAAGTTGTGAAGTAATTTATTCTGCCAATAAATATTCTATTCTGTCTTCAATAACAGAATCAGATGGATGGGCACTAAAAATTATACTGAAGCAGTGTCACATATAAAATATTTTTTTTAAGTTGAAATTGCAAATGAGCATCACTCCTGTGTCTTTGCTGTGCTGTCCTTAATAACATGCATGACCTTCCTCGATCCACTGATATTGTGTGAAATACCCACCCAGATACTTTTCCAGATTAAACAATGATGGATTGGTTAAAGAAGCACAAGTTAAAGTCTTTTTATTTCCTTGATATTCAGAAGATCAATAATTTATAGAATTATATACAACAACATGGAAACCATTGCTGAAAAGAGATAGCGTGTTGCCTTTTTAATATTCATGGAGGCCATCTCTGCATTTCGACACCTGCCTGAATTTCCACTGGCCCCACATCATATACTCTGCTGCCCTTTATTTTCACTTGTCATTAAATTTCCCAACATTTCCTTATCCTTTTATTAGATCTCTAGTTTCCTCTGCTACTGCTTTGCCAAATCCATCTTTTTCTTAATAGTTCTTCCTCTCTTTTAGGATATCACAGAAAATATGTCTAATATTTCACTTGTTAGGCAAGGTACAACTAAAATGATGCATTGTCCCATTTAGTTTTAATACCTTCAATGCTGGATTATTTGGCCTAAATCTTTACAATGTATTTTCAAATTAAGTGGTATATGTAGGAGGACTGTCCATTGTTTACACTTTTAATCACCCACCCTTCCTTTAGAACGAGAAATAAAAAGAAACAAACTGATGTAGATTAGTCCACACACACCCACAAATGTGTTTGTGTTTATAGACATATAGAGACCTCTACCCCCCACCAATGATTTGAACTCTTAGGCAGTAGTCACACTTTTGAAGATCACCTATTAGGACATCCTGACACAGACTACAGTCTAAAATACCTTTTGAAAGTTTAAATTGAACTGTAATAGATAGCTTGAGTGAACAAGTCAAATTTTTAATTTATGCTAATATATGTCATAAAGTTTTAATCAGAGAGCCTTAAAGATGCAATCTATCACCTACGTGCAATATTATGACATCATTATCAAATATGAGTCAAGTTTCACGGTCTGTAACTTACCATCAGAAAGTGTAACCACTGTTATGTCTTCAGTAGATACTCCTGGCCCATAGCGATTATAAGCTAGGAATCGAAGAGTATATTCCGTGAATTTTTTCAGGCCTTCCAGCTTATAAGATAGTCCATCAACCTCTATATTCTGGAGACATAAAATGCCAAACTGTTATTCAGGAGTAACATTAAAGCAGAAATGGCAGCCATTCTGTGCAATCAGTGAATTGGGTATCAGACTCTTACTCACAGAACTACGCTCTAGCCTTATAATGAGCTGCAGTAAAACCTAACTTGTGACACACACTCCCCCACTAAATCCCAAACCATTTTGCAGACTCCTAGTTAAAATACCATCGTGCTATTTTTACAGTCATTAAGTTCCAATATGTTTAACACCGCCCAATACATTGAATGGTGTGCCGTATTCCACCCACACCGAAACGCTGACAGGCAGAAGGCAGCCTGTGAATCCGCGGGAATAGAGTTGCTGCTCTACCGAAACGGAATAATTCACTAAGAAACAGCAGATTTCTTCCTCCCCTTGCTGAAACATAACCACAGTCCTTGAAACTGACAGATACTTTGCCACAATCTTTGTGTCTCACAAGGCTGTGAGGTGGTTTGGAACAGTTTTCAGTACGTCACAGCTCCAGAAATGAGGTACTAGAGGGGAAGGTCATTGAGAAATCAGAGCCGGTGTGCTCTGGAAGACCCATTATTTCACTCTCCACAGTGATGCTTACATTCATGTTTGTCTCGGGTAACATCATTTCTAAATTTTTTTAAGTGCGTTGGTGAAATCCATTATGGAAAAGCCAAAAACACGTTGAAAATGGAGAGAACAGAAAGATGGAAGCAAGAGCTAAATTGCATGAGGACAGCAAACAAATAAAAGATGGGATGGATAATTATATAGAAGGAGATCTTAGTGATTCTTATTGCGCAATATAACTTAGGGCTTGAACTATGTCTGAATAGGACTGTTGCAAAACATTTTTTTTTTTAAAAAGCAAAATATCATGCAGTTTATGTGGGAGCATGAAGACCACTGTACGCTTGGCAAGCTTTATAACACATTCGAAGAACTCTGTTATCCCAAGGTGGGATCTTTGTTTTTCTTATTTAACTATGCACTTGTCTATATATCTTTTTACACTTGAAGTTGAGAATCTGGGAGTAAATATATCTCAGTAATCATATATGTGTCACAAAACAGAATTGTTGAGTTTCATGTGTGTCCCCCTAAAGACTTATTTATCTGAAAATTTAATTTTCCTATTTTCTGGGGTCTGTGCAAACCACAGATTAGAAGCAGAATGTAAGAAGGAGGCAAGGAGCCTCTGGGGTGAGGTTTCCTGAAAACAATGAAAAGTGATAGAGGACTACAACCTGATGGTGAGAAGACAGAAATAACTCAAATACAAAAGAATGAAAAATGCAAGTTGACTGAGGTCATTGAACAAAAGATAAATTACCCTTAAGATAAGGACTAATGATGCAAATGCTTTCTAGGACCAGATGAGTTAATACAAATGTGGCTATGCTGGCCCAGACCCCTCCCTACTCAGACAGAAAAGAACACATCCTTTATAGTGACTTTATATCATTGCCCAATTGCCTCTCTTACAATCAGAATTCAATTAAATCGCTTCAAGTGTCTAATAACAAGTGCTTTAAAACTGATCAGCTATCCGGTTAACATGCTGGGCTGGACTGTACTGAGTTTGCAGACGTCCTCCTTTGGCTCTGGTCCTGGGACCATCCAATAAGTGGCAGCATTGGGCCCATCCCCTGGCCTACCTGTTCCTTTCCCGTGGACACCTCAGTGCAGAACAATCTGTAACCTTGGACTGGACCGTTTGCATAGGCAGGGGGTTCCCAGGTAACAAGAATTGAGTTGGGTGAGGTAGACACAGCTTGCAGGTTTTCTACTGGCCCTGGAACTTGCACTGTGTACAAAAGAAGTTGATTAGTCCAAGAGTGTTCTCTGTTTCAAAACAAGCAAAACTTAAGGATATTATGTAGCCCTATGTACTATTTTTAGAAACAAATGGGATAAGAAAATAAAATGTAAATATAAAGTAATGAAGTTTACAATCATTTCATTTTGAAATTCAGGCAGGGACTTATATTAATCTAAATTACTTATTCCATTTTTACAGTGGAGGAAAGAGGTCGAGGAGTCTAAATGGCTAGGAAAATGACAGAAAAACAGGTGGATTCGTAATCTAAATTCTGAGTATGGAAAATTTTCCACTATGACAGTATGCCTTTGCTTGTGTAGGACTAATGACCACAGAAGGAAAAAGACAAAATACAATTAGAATACTTGTACATCATGATTTTACTTATAATTCAAATAAGCAGCATAGCTATGGATAACTTACCGCATCTTTATTTATGTCCGCATTTTAAAATCTTTTTTTTTTAAAGATTTTATTTATTTATTCGACAGAGATAGAGACAGCCAGCGAGAGAGGGAACACAAGCAGGGGGAGTGGGAGAGGAAGAAGCAGGCTCATAGCGGAGAAGCCTGATGTGGGGCTCGATCCCATAACGCCGGGATCACGCCCTGAGCCGAAGGCAGACGCGTAACCGCTGTGCCACCCAGGCGCCCCTGTGCCACCCAGGCGCCCCAGCATTTTAAAATCTTGACCAATTCTGAGTCCTTTAAATTAATTTTGGCATCAATTTTCAATTCCATTTTCTAGTATTCCATTTTCTCTCATAACTGCTACTTTACTTAATTGAGAATAAGTACCTTATTCATTAAAGACATTATATAGCACAGGTCCACAATCCCTTCACCAAAACACTTATGTCCAGATATATTTTGAGATCTAGAAATTTTCAGATTTTAGGAAGGTAATACGGTGCCTGTGCCGTGTTATATTTAACACCCCAAGTGGGGTCTATGGTAGCACCCTGTTATCAAATCATGTATTTGCAGCAAAATATGTGATATTCACATCAGACAGAATTATTAAAGACTATACATAGCAAAGCATAAGGTCAGATCAGGTTTGAGTATGACATGAGTTAAGAAACTCTCTCAAATTTCAGATGTGCACATTTTGAATTTGTGCATAATTTTTTATTTATGGACCTGGACATAAATGTATGGTTTGTAAACCAAAAATTCAATACCCATGTTAGTTATCATAATCTAAATTAAATGGTTTCATCATAGCAAGCGTAATAACAATTTTATCTAAAATACACTGTTCATTTTCCCCAGCCTTAAATACCACCTAGCTTTGAACAGATGCACATTTTAAGCCTTTAACGGAATTTTGTGAATGTCCAGAGTAAAACAGTCTGTGAAAACTTGGCTGACAGAGATCTGAAAACACAACTCCTTAGACCAGTGCTGCACCTGTGTCCCTGAATCAGTCATTTTTCAAAATTTACTCCATGGTATCCAGCCTCCTTAAGGCACCACTGCTCACACATTCATTTGGGGGAAATATATATATATTACATATTTTACATATATTTTTTTATCACCTTCACATATTTCCCACCAGTCCCCAGATCTTGAGTATCCCTGTTATTGACATTTGCATTATTTCACCTTAACAAATGATTGCTAACAATTTCTTTTCTTTTTTTTTTTTTAAGATGTATTTATTTATTTGTCAGAGAGAGAGAGAGACCACAAGCCGGAGGAATGGAAGGCAGATGGAGAAGCAGGCTCCCCGCTGAGCAAGGAGCCCAACATGGCGCTTGATCCCAGGACCCTCAGATCATTACCTGAGCTGAAGGCAGATGTTTAACCCACTGAGCCACCCAGGTGTCTCAATTGCTAACAATTTCTTAAAAACTTACTTGAAAATCATTTTAGAACTACAGAAAATTTTAAGAATGAAAGTAGTACATAGAACACCTATGTTCCTTTATTCAAGTATACATATATTCTCTCTCTCTCTCTCTATATATATATATATATTGCATTTATCATATTTATTGTATAGAGAGAGACAGAGGGATACAGAGACAGAGACAGGGAATCTGAATCTATCTATTCAGATTAAGTTACACATACATGACTCTCTATGCATGCATTTCACTGTCATTATCTCTTTAGTTGGCTTTATGCGGGAACAGTTCCAAAGCCCATCTCTATCTTTTTGGTCATTTACACTTTTGAAGACTATAGTCCTTTTTTAAAATTAATAGAATATTACTTATTTGGGTTTTGTTTTTGTTTCTTTGTGTTGGATTTTGGTTATGCATTCTAGACTAAAATGAAACATGTGTGATAGCTGTCTCTTTAGGGCATCATGTCCAGAGGCATAAGACCTCTTTCTCTCCCTGGTTTGTTATATTAGTTCTGAATACTGGTCAAGGTGCTGCCAGATTTCTCCATCGTAGAGCTAGCTGTTTTCCCTGTATTCCTCCCAACCCCAAGCCCCTGCTCCACTGCTTAAAACCAATAAGCAATTTTTGGGGAGATACTATGTCATAAATATCATATTATTTATCAAAATCCCTTAGAATTAGCACCTATTAATAGTTTTTGATAAACCAATTTTTAGCATGGTGGTTACAAATTGTTTTTTTTTTTTTTATCCAAGCACTTCCTCCGCATAACCACTTGGCCCTCAACATTCTATTGTAAGCAAGAACCTGAATTTTTAAAAAAAGATTTTATCTATTTATTTACTCAGAGAGAAAGAGAGCAAGTGGGGGTAGGAGCAGAGAGCTCCCCACGTGGCTCTTGATCCCAACAGTGAGATTATGACCTGACCTGAAATCAAGAGTCTGATGCTTAACCGACTGAGCCACCCAGATGCCCCAAGAACCCACATTTCTATTTATGTATCTTTTATTGGTATCAGCAATGGATTTCTACTTTTTTATGGTCTATAATTCATACTTGTCCTTAATAATTTGGTGGTCCAATTCCAGTTCGAATTTGGCGAGTGAGGTCCTCTTTAAGTTGGTTCCTCTGTCCTCATAACATGCCCTATCATTTACTGGAACACTTCCTGTCTTCTTAGCATAATATATTCCAAGCTCATCTTGATCCTACCCCAGTTCTGGAATTAAACATTTCTCCAGAGATGTCTCCTTCCTTTTAGTGGGGAATGGTATTCAAGACAAAGATCTAGCTGTTAGCTGTGTTCATTGCTATTTGGGTGTCTTGCTTCTAGATCCTTTTGGTGAATGAGAAACAGGAATGTATATACACTATACATACAGAAATGCATTCATGCATACATATACTTAAGTATACAGGTACACATGTACATTTTTTATGACTCTACAGAGATACCTCCCATTCTAATTCACCTCTACAGGGTTTGTTCTTGCGTTCCCCACTCCTTTTACGTCCTTTCTTCCATAGGGAGAACTCTGGTTCCCAAAAAGTTGTATTCTCACAGATGCTTTATGAGAGTGTCCTCACCTTGGTACTTTTCCAGGAAGGGGTAATTTTTCTATGGAGAATTCCTTATTTCACAAAGGGGACTTCAGTAGACAATACTATACAACAATGGGGAGTTTCGACTGTGTCAAAGTTCATAGTGATACAATTAGAACTGTATTATAATGAAGCAGACATTTTTCTCCATGGCGGGGGAGGCAAAAGAAAACTTGCCCACTAACATTGTTCAACTGGATTTTCAAAGTACAATGTTTTAAAGAACATTAATAAAAAAAACTATAATTTCCATGCTTCTATGATTACTGATATATTCACAATGACAATGCAAACATTTTAAGAGGGGAGGTTTTCTGATTTGCAGTCTATTATTTTTCTAAGGAAGAGAGACAAAGAAAGGAGCAAGAGAATTGAGACCGAATGACCTGCTTAAGTTATATGTTGAATGTGACATAACCAGGATTTTGAAATCTCACAGAGCATAACCTTGTGTCCCAGTGATATATAAAGTATCAACTGAATGTGCTCCTTTTAGCTCCTGTGGCTAAAATGAAAGGACACTGCTTACTAAAAACATGGCTCATTCTGGAATCCAAGACTATGTATATAGTTTATATACAATTATCAATATTACCCTAAATATCAAGCCTAGGGATGCTTACGTGGCTCAGTTGGTTAAGTGTCTGCCTTCGGCTCAGGTCACCATTGATCCCAGGGTCCTGGGGTTGAGCCCTGTGATAGGCTCCTTGCTCAGCGGGGATCCCGTTTCTCCCTCCACCTGCTGCTATCCCTGCTTGTGCTCTCTCTCTCTCTCTCTCACTTTCTGACAAATAAATAAAATCTTTAAATAACAAGCCTAAAATAAAAATAGCTACTCTGCATAGCCTAACTCATTTGATTTTGTTAATTCCGGATTGTTACTGCAAATGATCAGAAAACAGTGTCTTCCTAACATACCTGTTGAGAACTAAAGTTGGTATATATGTCCTTGTTTGTTGTACATCCGTGAACCTGGGTACACTTTTCTCACTGTGTAATTTGTTTATATGCATATATAGCTTTGTTGCCTATAAGACAATATCAGGTGGTAAGTAACTGAGATTCAATTCACACTGGTAATGCTTACTCTGATTGTTCACAATTGAATAATTCTTCCTTCCTAATCGTCATTAGACAGTATCAGGGAAAAAACACGTGCTTGGGATTCCAGAAGAATTTTAAGCAGAGATAACAGACACCGCAAGTTAAAAAAAAAAAAAAAAAAAAGAGCATTCAGAGCACTTAGTTTAAGTGTGCACTAACAGCAGTACATGTTTTCACCAATTCCAGCCAAATGATAACATTCTATTTGTTGTTGTAAGGTTTCCACTTGGCTTTTTCTGAGAAAGGATTGCATATTAGTACTAAACTATTTCCTGCTTCAACTTTTTGTTTTAAATATAATTTGTTTTATGATCTGATTGCACTGGTTGATTTTCTTTAACAGTGTCATGTATTAAAATTAAAATACATGATGTTGTTGGTATTGCTCCAAGTATATATAAACATTAAAACACCAAAGAATTAACATCAAATGATATAGTCATCATATATTAAGACCAAACTACTGCCTGCATATGGGATATTTTTCTTTACAACATTCCCAGCTAGTGTCAAGAGTATTTCACTTAAGCTAGTACATGCTTATTTTTCTTCACAACAGTGCTATGCATTCAAACTCGTGAATTCTCTAATAATTTCCTTTTGAATTATAACCCAAATATAGGTCTGTGGATAATATAGTGTGTTTTATGTTAATTGTGGAGGTATGCATGTATACATTTGTATATTTATTCAGATCTATACCTATATATTTAAGCAAGCTTATATAGTTTTTTATACGTGGTTTATTATATGCATATTAGAAGGAGAGAAAGAAAAAAAGGGAAACAAAAAATGTTCAACAATGGGAATTATATGTGAAATCGATACAGTTAACAGCTTCAGCCTTCCATTTCATTACATTTTAGTATGTCAGTCAAGAAACTTAATGGCCTTAACTGCTCATCATTTCCAAGATGTCTTCAATAATCCCTACTGATCTCCTCAGTTGGACAATAATTTTGTGGCAAACTGCATCTAATTTCTCTTCATCTCTATTCAAGTTACCTATTTCTTCAAAGAATGGCAAGATTTCAGAATAGATGCATAATCTATGCAAGTAACTCATCAATCAATGTCAGCTTAACCAACCACCTTTTTAAATTTCAATATTGCATTTCAGTAGAAATTCATTATAACACCTGTACCTAAGAACAAATTAAATGCTTATGTTGGACTAAATGAGATGTATTACATGCCACTATTTGCACTGGGGACAGTAATTTCTCACTATATATAAATTTATGGTATAACAAAGCACTTTATAACGAGATCTTATTGGATATTAACCCCCAACGTGGCATATAAAAGTTAGCTGAATCTTTAATACAGCATCATTTATCATATATAATCATACTGAAGACAGAATGTATGTTTGTATTGTATATGTAAGAGTGCATGTGTGTGCAGAAGTGCAAGAGATAGAAAGCGGGAGAAAAAGGAGAGAGTATCAGTTTAATGAACTATAATTGATCAAGATGAGGGTCACAAGGTATAGTTTCTTGCCCCTACTCTACTTATAATAAAGACCAGTCATTGGCAACAAGGAGTCCATGGAGCCCCAGAAATTTTAAGAACATTTTCAAGAATGTACTGTGTACATTTTTTAGGTGTAGGGTCCATAGTTTCCATCATTAGCATCTATGATTCCCTAAGTGGTAGCTCTCAATGGATTAGATCATATATCTGGCTTCTTTTGGCTTTGAAAACCAATGATTTTTTTTTAAGATTTATTTATTTATTTGAGAGAGGGAGGGGGAGAGAGAGAGAGAGTGCCTGCATGAGTGAAGGGAAGGGCAGAAGTAGAGACACTTCAAGCAGACTTCCCACTAAGCACAGAGCCCCACGCAGGGCTAGATCTCCTGACTCATGAGATCATGACCTGAGCTGAAACCAAGAGTCATGCTTAACCAACTGAGCCACCCAGCACCCAAACCAATGATTCCTTAATATCAATTCATTTGTAATGATTGTTAATTACTTTATGATGGGAAATATGGCAATAATTTCAGTTTAAAGAGACATCTTCAACTTTCAATAAAATTCAAAACCTGAAACATGTTTAACATGTTTTCTATTTCATTTTCCAAATCATGGGCAATTCAAGGCATATGAATTAATCTGGTTTAATTCATCAAGTATTTTAGGTTTTCAAAATGTTAGAGCTTTTGTTGATCAAGAAGTCACACAGCATATACGAATATCCTTTTTCTCTTTTTCTTCCTTTTTCTTGCTGTTTCTATTCTATCTCTCTACGTGTCTACCTTCCTGACATCTCTTTACTGTAAGTAATTTGATATTTGTATTAATCAGTCTAAAATCTAAGTTATGATTGATCAAACAAAGTTCTAAAAATATTTTGGGAGTTTAAATAATCCCTTCTAAATAAGAATGTAAATATAAGATTTTCATAGAAAAAGCTTTAGAAGGATCAAGATGCTGTTGCCTTCATAATACTGAATGAGGCTGATGTTTTTTCACCATTATACTGATATTTCTCAGCTGGAAGTCTGAAATGAAGACAAATGTTAGTGTCAGAGAATATGTAGCTGAACATTTGAATATTTAAAGTCTTTTCAAAATGACTGTGTAGTACAATGTGTCCTACTGTTCCTAAATCATCAATTTAACAGCTACCAAATCTTTTTTTTTTTTTTAATGGAACTAAAGTACTAGTGCATTTGGGAAAAAAAAAATCACATGTGTTGTCATTCAAATAATGAGCTATAATTCACATGTCCTCAAATCAGGCCAAAATTCTGAGCATGATTTTACCTTCTTATTCATTTGTTAATTTAAAAATTATTCTTGAGTTCATTGTTTAAAATGGATAGCAAGGGATCTAAGTAATTGTCTGTAGTGATCTAAATGGATTTAGGCCACAAAGCTCTTATTTAAACAGCGGCTTCCATTGCAGATGATCTCCTAACTGAATGTGTTTCAAATGCAAGCCATTTCTGAAACGATTTGCATTTATTGATAATAAAGTGCATGCTTTGATTGCCTCTTTGATTTTTTTTCCTCCTGTAGTTAACAGCTTTAATGATATTTCTATGAAATCTGTTTCTATTCTGTATGGGGAATGCGACATCAAAAAGCCTGCGGGCAATGTAATTATTAACATAATGAAACCCCTTCTTGACTGAACTATACGTAGTAGTTAGGAGATATGACAGCAATTTGGCAAGAAAGAAGCACAAACTATGGGGTGGGTTTCTATTACAAAACCACAGAAGTCTGACTAGACTCGGTTGGAGGAAATGGTTATTACCTGATCATTTTATTTAGGGTTTTAATAGGTGGTATCTGCTAACTTACAATATACTCAACTATGTCATTGTGTGTGTAGAGAAATATAGAGACATCTATATACACACATACATATATATGACATGTGACATATATGACTTACACATTACATATATATTTATATATATATACACACATACATACACACACATATATGCTAATATGTCAAGTGATGGATATTTTTGACAGTGTACTAGAAAAGAACTTTAATGAGTCTCTCTGAAAAATAATAGTACTGAAAGTAATCTTCCTAGGACTCCAAGTAGAAGCAGTTTGATAATGAAAGTGGTTTCAGAAAGTGACTTCAAGATAAGGTCTTTTCCGTGGGGTAGCTCCGGTTTTTCCTGACATAGTCAAGTAGTAAATAGCCTTGGTAAAGTATGCAGAGTATTTCAAACTTCACTTTAGAAAACAGGCAAGGCCTAGAAATGTAAAATGTAATGGAGAATGTAGATTCCCGACTGCATGATTGAGGTCTCAAACCATTTAAACCGGAGATTTCTAAGTCTTGTCAAAAGCAATTGTTTTTATGATCTAGGAAAATTGCTTACAAGATACCAAACACTGAAGCTAAAAACTTAAATTTTTATCCAAATGTGCTTAAGTTTCCATGTACCCGAAGGCTAGATGCATTATAAACTTAATCACACTGACATTTTTCCCCCCTTATAATTTTTTTTCCAGAATAACTTGGGTTCAGTTACTTTTCATTGTGTTACATTCCACTTTAGATAAAAGTGCCAGCTGATTTTAAAGTCTAATCATCTTTTTTGTGTGTTTAGGATATAGTGCTACCTCCACTATTGTGAAATATTTTGCTATGGTAGAAATTTTAAAGGCATTTAGTAGAGAAAACATACACACAGGAAACACCTAGATATGAAAAAAAGATCATATATACCCAAGATTAAAACCTTTCTGGGCAGACAATGTAGTACATAAGAATTCTAGACATATATCTATTGATGGAGTATATAGTAATTAGGGATGGTTATAGGAATTTGGTCAAGAATGTTTCTTGAAGAACAGTTAAGAATTGCACTGATGAGGGTGCCTGTGTGGCTCAGTCAGTTGGGTGTTAGATTCTTGATTTCCACTCAGGTCATGATCTCAGGGTTACAGGATCAAGCCCAGCTAGGGCTCTATTCTCAGAAGGCAGTCTCCTCTCCCTCTGCATCCTGCCTCACAGGCATGCAATCTCTCTCTCAAATAAATAATCTAATTAAGAAAAAAAGAATTGCACTGATGGAAAGGGAAGGACAAGGAAGTTCAGGTACGAAGAAAGAATCTGATAAGTGTGATACATGGATGTGAATGAATTTGATGGGTAATGGCCTTGAAATTAGTTTTTTCAGAATAGAATTTACAAGCTGATAAATAGAAAAACTACTATATAGCTTGGAGAAGCCTCCCGACAATGAAGCTTCTAAGTAAAGATAATGAGAAGAATTCCAAAGTGAACTAAATTAAAGATGACACAATTGATCTCATATCGGGGAAACGACCAGAACAATAGAATTATCAATAATTAAATTGTTTTTCTATTTTGTTAGTATCATCAACAAATCAAATAATATTCTACCAGTTTTAAGAAAATATGGTATGTCACAAGATACTTGAAGAAAGTTTAAAAATTCATCCATTTTATTTAAAAATATATGTTTCTAAAACTTCAGTTTGGGAATAAGTGTTCAGAAAAAAAAAATCAACTTGAATTTTCCAAGAAGTTGTCAGGAACTTTTAAGAAATTCTAAATAGAAATAACGGAAAGGTAGGGGTGCCTGGGTGGCACAGCGGTTAAGCGTCTGCCTTCGGCTCAGGGCGTGATCCTGGCGTTGTGGGATCGAGCCACATCGGGCTCTTCTGCTGTGAGCCTGCTTCTTCCTCTCCCACTGCCCCTGTTTGTGTTCCCTCTCTCGCTGGCTGTCTCTCTCTCTGTCAAATAAATAAATAAAATCTTAAAAAAAAAAAAAAAAAGAAATAACGGAAAGGTAAAAACCATCTAGGATTAAACTAGGATTATATGAGGCTATATAGAGAAGCAAGTGTTCCAGGTAACATTGTAGTTAATATTACTGTTACCCGGACTCAAATCCCTTAAACTTTTCTATAGTTTGGTTCCCTCATCAGACAATTGGAGGAAAGAATATTTGCTCTTCTTAATACTCAAGATTGTTGGAAGACCATGAGGAAATGATGAACGTGACAGGGAAATAGGAAACATAGCATTCCACAGTTGTGTAAGGTATAGCAAGAGTCCTGAATCAGGATTATGTTTACAAATCAAATGTGGCTGAGAGAGTGTCTCATAAGAGAGTGGAGATTTGCCTGCTGTGTCATAACAACATATTAAAGTTAAGCCTTTCAACCTCCTCATAAATATTCCATATAGAGTTACTTTTACTGTTATTATACAGACCATAAATCTATGTTTAATTCTTACAGATGATTCACAAGCAGAAATTCCTAGGAAGGGCATGCACAGACCTCTGGCTCGCCTCACACTTATTTGAGACTCATACATACCTCAGGATTGCATTTCTGCACACAAAAAGGTCAGTTCTCTATAAACAGATATGCATCAGAGAAGCAGGTAACTTCAGCTTATGTGCACCCCGGAGTGGTGATAATGTAACTAAATCCCAGCACCCTTTCTCAAAGTTGGCTTGTATTACGGTCAGTATGGGAAGAATCAATATTTGATGTTTGTAGTTTTAATAGAGCAATAAATGACTTGTATAGATTGCTTTTATAAAAGAGCCCTGCTGCCATTTATTAGAGAAGAAGGAAGTGGCAATCTTTTTCAGATAGTCAAGTGAGCAGGTTTTTCTACATTAGACAAAAAGATCCTATCTTAAAAAGATACTATCTCTTTGGGGAAGAAATTTATTGTTTATCTATTTCTAGGCTTTAAAAGATAAGGGACTGCCTTGGGTAAACTGGCTCTTTTGGGAGGGACCATAAGTTAAGGAAGAAATTTAGAACTCTATTTTCCTAACACATAGGTTTCATAGAAGTTGGAGATCTGGGCTTGTCTGATGCAGGAGATGCCAACAGATCCCATCTATTAAGCTTTGTGGAGAGGGATTAACAGTAAAGAGTATGGTCTCCAGAATGAAAGACCTAGGTTCAAATCCAGTACCCTTGCTCAGGGCTAGGTGGCTGGGGTCAAGCTACTTAATATCTTTGAGTTTAATTTTTCTTATCTTAAAAATGGGGTTATTACAAACACCCCATGACTTTGTTGTAGAGAGCATTGGAAGAATTGACGGGGTAAACAGTGAAAAATTCCGTAGAATTTACAGTCTAAGGTTGAAGGACACGAGGAGCCAGAAGAGGGATTCAGATGAGGTGAGAGACATTGTTGGGGTGAGACCATACTGGATCTTAAAAGTCTTGGGAAGATTTTGATCATTTATCCTAAGAATCACAACAGAATTGATGAGTTTAAGCATTTGGTACTCTGTCAGTTACATAAAGAGTAAATTGAAGGGGGTGAATGTATTGGGCACCCAGTTGGGAGAATATTCTATAATACAGAAGACAATCGTTAATAGCTCGAATTAGAACAATGGTAGCGGGGAGGGATTTGAGAGCTGTATGGAAGGTAAAATCAGCAGCAGTGGATGTACTGGAGAGAGGGTAGTGAGGAGGGTGGAGGCACCAGGAGTGACTCCTGTATTTCTAACTTGCATAGCTGGATGTTTCTGGTATTGTTTACTGAAGATCATTAACACTAGACTAAAATTAGACCCATCAGGTGTGTGGATGTGTTGGCAGATGCATATTGCAGTGCTGGTTCCCACTGTGGGGTTTGAGGTCATTCACTCTATACAGACAGGTCCAGTGGCTTATGGATCCCCAGATAGTCATAATCTAATCTTTTTCTTCATCTTCATTTCTCTTTTAATTTCTTGAGCTCCTAGCTAGCTAATTTCATAACCAACATTGATGAATGGCTTCATCACACACTTTTCCCTCTTCTTTATTTCTCCTGAATTTTTTTCTTTCTTTTTCCACATACGTCGTCAGTCACTTTTCAGGAACATCAAGGTTTTGTGATCATCTGTTTGATCTGTTCCCACCTTACTTAGCTACAGTGAACCCACACTTCGATCTTTCTTTCGGCACTCAAAATAATCACCCCAATTAACAGACCAGGCTGTGCCAAGGCACCTTTCTCTGAGTAACATATATGCATGTTAAGAAATTTTGTTCCCTTTTTCTCCTGACTCTTGCAAAAAGAGACCAAGATAAAATATCTTTCCTAACAGCAGCAACAATAAAAATTCCAATAACAATGAACCTGGGTACACATCTGACCTTGACAATACTGAAATTAATATTCACTTTGCGATTCCACTGACATTTATCACTGAGAAGCACCTTTAACGCCCTTACACATGCATGCATGCAAGGGGAAGATTGATAATCGCACAGGGCAGAAAACCTAGTTGTCCTCTATCTCTAAGAAGCATCTAAAAGGCTCCCGGTCTGCTGACTGAACCACCCTGAGGATTAAGTTTATTTTATTTTCAGTATTCAAAAGATAAGAAGTTTATTAACCACATGGAAGATTTAGGCTTGCTCAGAGATAGCAGCAGGAAGACAAATAAGACTTCAGCAGTAAATCATCTCACAGAAGTTGGACAACAACTTTAAGTAAAACTGAACACAGGGACACTGGTGCACTGCTCTGGATCAAAGGCTTCCTTTCTCTCCCCAGGTCCACGCCCTTTGCTTTTATTTTCATTGGTCCTGTACAGTGTCAGACCAATAGGAAAAAAATGCCTTTGACTCAAACATTCAAAGGCTATTGATTATGATGTCCATTAATGTGGAGTCAAATAAGGAAAATAATGGTTAACTATGAATGCTATTTACGTAAGACTTTGAGAAATATTTCTTTGAGGAGGGTTAAATTTAACCACTGTGTTTCAGTAACTCCCAAGCTCAATTTAATATCAGATTGGCCATCTTCTGACTTCTTCCTAGTTGGACGTAAGACAGAAGAGTATATACATTGAAGTCATCGCTGTTCAGTATAAATATAATGTGAGCCATGAATGCTCATAGTAGTTTAAACTTTCTAGTAGCTACATTCAAAAAGTAAAAAATAAGTAAAATTAATTTTAATAATATACAGTTAACCCAATATATCTAAAATGTATCATTTCAAACTATAATCAATATAAGATTTGTTAATGTGATATTTTACACTTTTCCCATGCTAAGTCTTTAACATCTGTGTTTATTTTTATATTTACACCTCAATTTGGGCAAGCCATAGTTCAAATGCTCAACAGCCACTTATGGCTAGTAACTACCATACTGAACATGGCAGATATAGGCAGTGCTACTAGGCTAATTGAAGAATTCACGGATTTACCGTAAGAACATTAAATTATAAAAGATACAGAACAAAACACATTCAAAGTGATAAAAACAATCAAGCTATTGGCATAATCTAAAATAAGTCAGTGATACATTAAATCTATTATTACATTTTTATTTGTGGTTAAATATATTAAATGATGAAACTTAACTTCAGAAGTAGCAGCAAGTTACTTCTGGGAGTCTTAAGTATTTTTGTGAAGAGCTTGCATGAACTACAAGCCAACTTGCCCCACAGAAAAATGGAAGTAATTATTTTTTATTTCCTTGCAAGGCTGTGGGTAAGATTTTGAATCAAGGCAGCAGACCTTAGCAGAAGGTTAAGATGAAGTAAGTGATTTGTAACAGGAAGTAGAAATTATATACCTAGCATGTTCCTCAGCAGTAGAGTTAGCATAACTCATTCAGATTGGCTTAAGCACAATAATGTTGGGATTTAAAAAAAAAAAAAACATTATCCCATCATGGCTATGTTTTTTGAAGTAATAGGAATTTTAACTCATTAAAGAACTGTTAAAATGCGGTTAACTTTCAATTAATTATTTTTTATTGCTTTCAAACGATCGTCACTCAACTTAGTTTGTACACGCACTCACGCGTACACGGGCACACACGCACTCGCACATTGGCATTGTGGCAGGAATGTTACTAGGTTCAAATCCAAGTTCTGACAGTGTTAATTTTGACACATGTAATTTTATGATTTCTGTCAAGAGAGTTGTGTTGGGCCAGAAATCTTGCTCACAGGACATTTCATAGGTACAGGGGATTGCTATGGGTCGAACTTATAAGATGTTAATGTGATGACACACAATTACTTCTTTAGGTTGTAGCTGTTAAAATCACAGTCAACATGTTGCCATCACTGTTCAGGAGGAAATGCTTGTGGGATTTTTAGCAACTGAAGAGCAAACTGTGGGAATCTGAGCACGCAGTTGGTAAGCGTTCTCACTGGCAGCTTCTGCAAACTTCATTATCCAGATGATTCTTTTCACATGTTAGTCCCTCTAGGGCCACCTGAGTGGTTTGCAGTCCTTAGTATTCAGAAAACACTATGTCCCACAGCCTATAAAGCAGGATTAGAATTCTGGAGAAAGGAAGAAGGTAGGAGCACAATCAAGTATGATTTTAAGGAAACTAAGGAGGTTTCTTAGTACTTCTCTGCTTGAGAGATAATGACCGAGATTTATTTTTTTAATGAAAAAGGTAACTTCTTCTATAATTAAAAGTATATATATGTGTATATATATACACACACACACACATACATATATACTTCACAGTTTGCTCAGTCCTCACTCAGATTACTAGGAAACTTATTAACAATCTGTGTGGTTTGTAGGGTAGTGCATATGTACTGGATTGGATAGTATCCCCCCAAAATTCATGTCTACCCAGAAAGGCCTTTGGAGATACAATAAGCTAAATTAAATGAAGTCATACTATGTTGGGGTGGGTTCTAAATCTAATATCATGGATGTTCTTATGAAAAGAGGCAAAGAGACACAAAGACATGGACACAGGAGAAGGGCTGCCAAAAACCGCCAGCAACTGGGAATGATTTTTCTCTAAAACTTACAGAGGGAGCATGGTTCTGCTAACACCCTTATTTCAGATTTCTAGTCTCCAGAACTGCCAGAGAATACATTTCAGTTGTTTTAAACAACCTAATTTGTGGCACTTTGTCACAGCATGCCTAAGAAAGTAATACAGCCCATATGATCCCCATTTTATAAGAAGAAATTGAGAATCAGGAAAAGGAAGTGATGGGGCACCTGGGTAGCTCAGGTGGTTAAACAGCTGACCCTGATCTCAGTTCAGGTCTTGATCTCCAGGTCATGAGTTCAAGCCTCACACTGGGCTCCATGCTGAGCATGAAGACTACTTAAAAAACAAAACAAAACAAAACAATAAAGTAAGGGATTTTCTCAAAAATATACAGCAGGATATAGAGAACACATCAGTCCTGAACCCATGTCTTTTGCTTATTGGTTTAGCAGTGTATCCATTTTCAGAAAATAGAAACATGAACAAAAGCAAACACATGATTTTTGCTAGCAGAGTTGTTTAACATAAAAACCCTGGGTCAGGAATCTAGACATAGGCCTATGGATGCCACCAGTGCACTGACCCACCCTGGGACTGGTCTCAATTCTCTGAGTTCCAAAGTTTACTCTTTGCATAATTCCGACATTGGGATCAACTATGTCAAAGCTACTGTGGTTTCAACATTATGTTTCAGATCATCAGGTAAATGTTTTAGACTCTGGGTGCTCTGAGGTAATGAGGGATATAAACAGAAAGAGAAAAAGATAAAGAAGATGGATGTTGGAAGACAAAAGGCAAATTCCTCCTTAATTCTGTGGTCTCCACTTGGGCCTAAACCCAGCTTCTGCTGGTAAAATCCCAATGCAGTCTCAGAGTGATAAGGTGACTCAACCTCAGGATCTTCTGTGAACAGACATCCCATTAGAATCCACTCTCCTGTTTAGTGAACACAGGCAAAGTACATGTCAGAAAACAAGCTGGTTCTGGGACAACATTTATTTTGGCACTAACTTGTCCCTTTTGGATCAGTTCCTCTGAAAGTCTTGGCAGCTGGGAGACTGGGCTACAGATCAGAGGCTCCTTTTAGGCACTTCTTGCTGGTAGCAGCCACATCAAATTATGCTTCACTGGTCTTTAGGGAGGCTTTCTAAGAAGGAAGCTTCTCTATGATGGACAAATTCTGCTGTGCATGGCAGTGTGCATATCCCTGTAGTGCATCCATTAGGGACATTTAGGCACAGATGTTTTACAGTTTACAGCATGGGGAATTCTTTCATGTTTTTCCAACAATTGTTCATCTTTGCCACTATTAGAAGCTAAATACCACATTGCATTTGGCCATTGGCCTAGCAGTATGTGGCATTTTTCTCTTATTTTTATATTCAAAATGCTAGGCACTTTCTTCAAACTCAGTCTAATTAGAAAATAAAACCTGCATGCATTTAATATTCAAACCTAATGTATCAAAAAATAATTCTTGATTTGTCCCATATACCCTCCAAGCCAGCTCCTTCCCCAGTCTTCTGATCCTGCAAACGGCCCCATGATTGACCTAGCTTCTGAGGCCAAAAACCTAGGAGTAAATTTGACTCCTGTCTTTTCTCCCATCCCATGCCCTGCACCAAGTCTAGTCCCTACTTTTCAAAAGAATCCTGAATCTAAAGCCAAAACTTGAGCTACCAACATCTCTTGACTAAACTACTATATTAGCCTCCCCTCTGGTCTCACTACCACTTTAAAAATGAAAATTAGATTATGTTACTCTCTCCTCCACAGATGCCTCTGCACTGAGGATTAAATCTACCTTCCTTATTGTGTCTTCCAAGACTTTTCCCGGCTGGGCCCTGCTACCTGTCAACCCCTGTCTCCCATTCTCCCTCTCCCTTGCTCTTCTGAAGCATGGTGGCCTTCTTGTGCTTCCTCTCCAGGGCCGTGGCACTTGCTATGGTCTCTGCCTGAAATGTCTCCACCCAAGATCTTTGCTAGCACCCCTCCAAATTCATTCAGATGTCCTCTTAAATGCCCATTCTCCAGAAAAGCTTTCCTGACTTTCCTTTCTAGAATCATCTCCATCCTCCTCATTCTATACCCCTATAAGCTGTTTTATTCTTTTGCATGTTTTATTTTTGTTTGTTTATTGTGTCTCCCTATCACTGAAATAAATACATCATGAGGATAAGTATTCCATCTTTCTTTTTTACTGCTGAAATTCCCAGTACTGGGAACTACAGGGTAGCTCATTGTGGGCACACAACGAATATTTGTTGAACGAATGAATGAATGAATGAATGAATGGTATGACAGAATTCAAACAAATTCGGAGAGTGAAAAATGAGGTTATGCAAGCTAAGAGATTGATCCATGTGGTGGCTTAGCTAGAGTAGGCTTTCTGCTCTTAGAAATCTTAAGTAAAGTCCTAAAAAAGAAATAGAAGAGACTTACGAAAGAGCCTAAAGATAAAAGGAGATCATTTCAAACACACTTGAAAAGCACAAAGATAGAAATGAACAAATTATGTGCAGTGTTAAGGAACATGATTACACGAGGAATAATTAGAATCCAGCAATGGAAGAATGCAGGATTATAAGAGCTACCATTAATGAGGACTGGAAAAGTACCAGAGATCAGGCTAAGTATTTTACACTAATCATCTCACTTAATCTTCTGAATAATCTTTTGACGATGTATTGTGATCCATTTTACAGATTTTCTTTTAAATTTTATAACATTCCTGGAAGATGTCTCTCTTTTCCTTCTGAGGAAACGGCGAAAAATTCAACACCAGTCTAACTTCTGAATATTGTTCTTAACCACTTTTCACTCTCCTTCCATTTGGAAGACCTGGGACACCAATTATAGATTTAAATAAGGTGGTAATTAACAAGTTTTTTGTATTAACCATGGGCTCAGAGTTCCACTGTTTGACTTTCAGTTGATACAAACTCCATGATGATTTCCTCCTGAACACTTATGGGCAATATCTTGACTCTGATTTTAACAGCTACAATCTAACACAGTAATTGTGTGTCATCACTTAAAATCTATAATTTCAATCCACAGCAATCCCCTGTACCTGTCAAATATTCTGTAACCAGAAATTCTGGCCCAACTCAACTCCTATATTGAATATGATTTGGGGCTTCCCACGGTGGGAAGATTGGGCTGAGACAGAAAAGAGTTTTCATATAATAGGGGCCTGTTATGGGTTTCTTTTCCCTAGGTATCCTCCTACAAAGTAGAAATAATACATTTATTAAAACAATATAATACCACAAGAATATTGGAGTTAGAGAACAATAGTCACATTATTGCCTTTTTGTGTAGCACATAAGATTTACCATATATTACAGCAGGCAGAATACAAGCCACAGCAAAAAATAATCCATAAAATAGTGAAGTGATTTAATTTTGGTTGGGTATCATATCAGGTTGTTTAACTACAAGTTTCTTGATGTGATCCTTTCTAAAATACATTAATATTGCACACTAGAACACAACATATATATGTGTGTGTATAACATATATGTGTATTAAATAGCATATGTGCTATATATAAGATATGTTATACGTTGTAATAACTTAACTTATATATGCATTAAATTATATAGTACTTATACACTAATACCTTGTAACTGTAACTTTAGGTAAAAAAAAAAAAGAGGAAATAATTTGATCCCACAGTATGATTTAGAACAATGTATATTACAGATATATTTTCATCAAAAATTTTGTCCCTAATTCTTTTGGTATTATTCTACCCATCTTATTTTACTTTCGATCCCTAGCACCTTATAGAGGCTTGGGCATGTAGCAGGTGTTCAATAAATGCTTTTATAGACTTCATAGACTAAAAAAGCTTCTCGAGATGAGAAAAGGTACAAATACAGACATAAAAATAGTGTACTCTCCTTCTGTCTTTATTTTTCACTAGCCACATTCACTAGCTCTTTACAGAATCAGATATAACTGAAGGAATTCCATAAAAATGCTCAGCTTAGCTGTTTTATCTTTGGAGTAGAGTTTTATTTGGCTGCCCCAGCATGATGACAATATCCCTAAAGATGCCCAGCTCCAGTTTGCTCTAATTCAGTTTAGCAAGCAACCTACTTTGATTTTTAGTAGGGTGTATAACCAAACTAGGCAATTAAACCCAAAATCAATCTCTCTTTAGGGGAATGCTCTTTATCCCAGGCTGGATACCCATTCTTCTCAAAAACTTGTCATTATTATTATATTTCCATGTCCTCTTTCTTCATATTAATATCTCTCTATATTATTATATATCTATATATCTATATATAGATATATGTATATAACATAGATAATATTGATAGATATTATATAGATAGGTAATATCTATATAATATAGATATTATAACTTATATAATTTCTACCAAGCAGATAGCTTCTCTAGATGTTTGATTATACCAGTGGAAGAGTTTTGAATTATGCTTTGTGCTCAGAGTAAAAGAAAATAACAGTGAGCCAACAGAAGCTTTTGGGTGAATGGAACATACACTGTCCCAATGTTGAGCTCAAGCAATAGGTAATCTTTGTCCTTCATCTTTAATTTTGCTTTGAGAGACACTTACCTGTTTTTAACCTGAGAAAATATTTAGATACCTTTAAGTAAGTAACCGGAGAATATGTTCAGATCTAGATTCTGTGGGCTTTTAAAAATAAATCTTTTATATTTAATTTTTCAACATTCAAAGAGGATTAATCTGTTAAACGTTCTTAATGTTCTGTTTAGAGCAGTTGCCACTAGACTACCAGTCCTTGAAAGCCAGAAGAATACCTGACTTGCTTTTGTAACCTCATGTACTAGGTTAGTGTCTAGATTAATGGTGTCCAATCGAACTGTGTGCAATAATGGAAACATCCTCTGTGCCATCCCATGTGGTAGCCAATAGCATAAATCGACCATTGAAATGTGGCTAATGAGGCCAAGGAATTGAATTTTTAGTTTCCAACTTTATTTAAATTTTAAGTGTGACTTAACAGTTGAAATATGGCTAACGTGCCTGAATTCTGAATTTTGTTTTACTTCAATGCATCTAAACTTAAATAAACATGCGACTAATAGTTACTGTACTGGATACTGAAGGTCTAGAACTTAGCACAAAAGAATCATTTTTGATTGAACGAATAAACGCATGAATGAACTACAGAGTGATTTGCATTTGCTTTGAGCTCTTCCAGTGTGATTAAACAACCCATCCTCCCAAGCCTACCTCTAATTCTTCCACTACTATATTTCATTATAAAAGACATAATGCCTCACCTAATTGACCATTAAATCCAAATGGATTACTTAAGTCTTCTGTTGCTGAGGATGCCAAACTATAAGCCTTTAATGTCTCTCATCTTGTATTTGTATACCTAAAAGCATGTTTTGCAATGAGAGACCTTTTAAATTGAATTAGCATTTGTGTGCTACCAAGAAAAGATGGAATGTCAGTACTTGTCATTAATTCTTTCTATGATTAACCTACAGTCATGCACGTGACCATGCAACTGGACCATTTTTCACTGGTTCATGGTCAACTTTCCTACCACAGTCATCCCAAATATTCACTCAAATCACCACACAGTGCACTTAATAGTCAAAAACCAACTCACATGATAAAATAAATGGGTTAGACAGAACTATGATTACTTGATTTGTTTAATTTATAGAAGCATGATGAAAAAAATATAACTGATATTTACTATCTCGGCCATACATTAAGTATGGATCAGATTCTACCAGCAAATTTTAAGCAGCCAGCTATTTATAAAATGGCAATGTTGTGACACATTTTATGGGACAATAAGAGTATTTTCTGATCTTAAGACCCCCAAATTTAGTTAGGGATGCAAAGATGTATATTGGGCAAAATTAGAGGACAAACTGGTCTATAATAGCCTAGTAAATTACAGGCAGAGGATAATTAGGGGAAAAGTAATAAAATATATAAATGCCTGATTGTATAGTAATTGAATAAGTTCCAAAATATCAATAAGGTATTATATTAGCTTTATTATCTACTGAGTGTCCCACTTTGTTTGTAAATGCAAGGCAATTGGGATTATGTTTCCATTTGATCCTGTTAAGGTCAGGGAGCTTCTCTCTATTGACTGCCTACTAGATGCCAGGTAAGACTCAGGAGCTTCCCATATGCTATCACATTTATTCTTCACAACCTAGGAAGAGGAGGAACAAACCATATCTCCAATTTACTGTTGGGGGAAATTGAGGTCTCAAGGATTAAGAAACTTGACCTAGGATGCAGGTAGTAATGTTTGGACAGATAATGTTCAGAGACTTATCAGTTCCCTCCATAACAACCATATATGTAGGGATATATATATATATATATATATATATATATATATTCCAGGAAGATATAATATATACCTTGGAGATCTCTCTCTCTCTCTCTCTCTCTCTCTCTCTCTCTGTCTCTCTCCAGGGAAGGAGGATAAAAGCAAATATGCCTATTCCTCTAGATACTGTATTCTAAAGTGACTCAACTTGGGGGGTATCTCTCACTCATCTTTTCAGTGTAAATATAATAGACTAAGAATATTACTCATAACTCAAATATAAAAGAGTTTTGTGGATAATTGGGTTGTGGTCTAGCAAATAGGCTTCCCATTCTAACTGAAGCCTCCAGCCAGTATGTGGTCCATTTTAGCATCCTTCATGATTAAACTGCCTTAACAGCATCTTAAAGGACCCCAAATAATAATTCAAAAACTCTTCACATGTGGTATGAAAAGATTAGACAAGTCTTAAGCAGGCAGGGGCTTAAATCTGGCTGATAATACAGTGGAGAAATTATACACCACAAAGGCAGGGGAAAGAAGCAAGGGTTTAGCAAAAGGAAGATATAATCAGGGGGCATAAACCTTCCTATAAATCAAGCTTTTCTATTCTGGGTGATTATTTCATAAACTGGATCTTGGGCTGTTGATCTCTTTAAATGATTACTACAAAATGTATGCACTTTTAGAAACAGTTGCTGGCTGATTTATATTTCAGACATATTTTCCATTAGTGTTTATTCCTTGAGAATATGGTTTTCATAATAGAGTTGATATTTTCAAATATTATGGAAAACTTGAAATTCAATTTGTATGAAAGCTATGTAATTTTAATGTACAATTACTACATCATATTTGGAAAAACAGTGATAAAAGGAGCAACCGAACACATACCCAGATGAGACACATTTTCAAAAGATAAGAACATTTTGTCAGGGAAAGAAATAAAGATAGAAATGTCCCCTCCCCCTCCCCCTTGCCTCTAAATTCTGAAATTCCAGCCAAATAATAAAATCAGCCTTTGAACTTCCTCTAAAAACAGAGAATAGTAGGCTAAATGGGGGGGAGGGGGAAGCAAGTGGAAAGAAGGGAGAACGCTAAGGGAAGGGGAAGAGAGCAGAGAAGAGGAGAAGAAATGAAGCACAGGATATCTAGAATGTTCTATCTTCCTCAGCAGTTGGTATACTATTGAGCAGGCTTGAAGAAGATGAAGTGTTCCTCATCCTAGACATATTTTTAAATTGCCAAAATGGCATTTTGTGTTAACAACAGAAGATAAAATACACATGCAGTACCTATTAGTCATGACAACATAATTTATTTATCCTAATGTCTGTAATAAAGACAGCAAGTGAGCTACACAGTACTCTTAATCTAAATGAATTGAAGGAGTTGGCTGTTTTGCACATCTAAAGGATATTCTGAATGTACTGTATATCTAGGCTGATTAGTTTCTATCTACCTATCTAGGGAATAAGAGGTGAATTATCCAAGGTAATTCTCAACAAAACAGAATCAGGTCACCATCCAAGTAAACAATGGCTTGCAAAGGAAAGAATTCTTACTCCATATAGTCATAAGAACAGAAGTGATTTAATAAATAGTACTATTACTAAAGGCCACAGTATGGTTAGAATTCTAAGGCTATTATCACTGCCCTTAATGAAAAGAATTCAAAGCTCCTTCATGTTACTAAAGCAGAAAGATTTTACATTTCATTTTCTGGGGAAAAGATAACTTATATGAGACAGCAGTACTAACAAGCAGCATGCTTTATGCAGTCAGGCATTTAGTTTTATCATCATTTATGCTAATTTCTAAGCAAAGTAAATGCTTACAGAGACAAGCACCCAGTGAGGTCCTCCACACAAATTCTTAGACAACTTTCTGAATGAGGAGAAATGGAAGACATACAAAGGTCTGAGCAGCTGTCTTTGAAATACACTTATTTGAGGAGGCTGACACAATGTGATTTAGGCATACAAAAATAACTAGACACTATGCCTCAGCCATCACACGTAATGGGCCCACATGTATATCCATGATTGAGATGGTAATATTTTACTTAACAACTTCTTACAAGTTCCCTTACTCATTTATTATTGTTACACATTTAGAATATTTGCTTCCTCAAGAAGCTTCTGAGATCTGTAAGCGCTGTTATTTCATTACACACATATGCTTTTCTAACATGCCTCAGATGGCAGGGAACAGCATTGGGAACATTGCAGATGTTCATTAAACATACTTATAAATTGAATTATGGCATTGGTTTCTTTTTTTATAAGTTAAGGCCATATGCATGATACCAATAATCACTATCTGATTTTGTTTTTATTAATGATACTAGATATGGCAGAAAATGTTATATGATGAGTAATATTTTAATGAAATGAGGCATTATTTTTAGTTGGTGTCAAATTAAAATTACTTTCTTGTCCTTTGGCTTCGAAAAGTTGGCGTAAAAGAAAGGGAATTTAAAAAAGAAAAACCCTCTGGAAATTGAATTTTTTAAGCTAGAGACTAAGAAACAATGGGATTGATAGAAGAAAAACTAATGTTGCTCAATCTTAGAAAACAAGGCTGAGGGGCGCCTGGGTGGCAGAGCGGTTAAGCGTCTGCCTTCGGCTCAGGGCGTGATCCCGGCGTTATGGGATCGAGCCCCGCATCAGGCTCCTCCGCTATGAGCCTGCTTCTTCCTCTCCCACTCCCCCTGCTTGTGTTCCCTCTCTCGCTGGCTGTCTCTATCTCTGTCAAATAAACAAATAAAATCTTTAAAAAAAAAAAAAGAAAAAAAAGAAAACAAGGCTGACTACTTAGGGTTTTTACCAGACTGTAATGTAATCATGGCCAGTCAGCCTTGAAATGTACACTAAAACAATTCTAGGGATAACATTAAAATTAGGAAGTGAAGAATTCAGATAATTCATAGAAATTGGATCTTTTGAAAATGAGCATACTTTAAAGTTTAAGTTCTACCACTAGAAAATTGAATGAGGTTTTCCTTTAGAGAACTTTCTTCTTTTTTTAAAAATTTAAATTCAATTAGCCAACATATAGTACATCATTAGTTTTGATATAATGTTCGATGATTCATCAGTTGCACATAACACTCAATGCTCATCACATCACATGCTCCCCTTCATGCCCATCACCCAGTTACCCCATCCCCCCACCCACCTCCCTTTCCACAACCCTCAGTATGTTTCCCAGAATTAAGTCTCCTGTAGTTTGTCTCCCGCTCTGATTTCCTCCCATTCAGTTCTCCCTCCCTTCCCCTATTCTTCTCTGCACTATTCCTTATATTCCACATATGAGTGAAACTGTATGGTAATTGTCTTTCTCTGATTGAACTTATTTTACTTAGCATAATACCCTCCAGTTCCAACCCCTTTAGAGAATTTTTGATGAGTTTTTTAATTGTCAGTCTACAAACAACATGGCATATACCATTTTTTAAAAAAATATGTATTTTGATTTAATTTTGATTTAACTTTGTTGATTACAAATACCAAATAGTCATAAAAGTTATTGATTCTCTCTCTATATGACCCATTAAGAGTAAGTAAGTGAAGAAACTGATGACTAAAACATAGACATTGTGAAGCGGAAATTGGCATTATTTAGTGATTTAAATCCAAACACTTAAAAACATTCTCAAGAACAGAAACCTGGAAGTAGAACCAGTCTCGTTCTTGGGCATAACAGCCAGTGATGTTGCACAGGTTCCTGCACGGAATGGGGCTTAACGCCCTACCTGTAGCTTCTGGGTCCTGCCTGGGAGTCCATATGTCCTAAACATTTTCTGAAACCTATACATTACTATGCCTTTAGAGATGCTATCTGAGGTTTCATTTCTGTGAAGCAAATATTTCTAAGATTTGTACAGTTTAGGCCTCTCCCCCACCCCTAATAAATATTTTATTCCAATTTTCTTATCTTCTTTTCTTTGTAGCCTTGGCGAAGTGGAAAAAAAAATGTAGATTTTGCCAAATGTAGAACATGATACCAGCACCCAGGCTACCTATCTATCAGAGGGTTACCGCTCTCTGTTCTTCAACATGGTGATTTAAAGTACCCATGAAGTAGGGGTGCCTGGGTGGCTCAGTTGCTTAAGTGTCTGACTTCAGCTCAGGTCATGATCTCAGGGTCCTGGGATCGAGCCCAGCATACACTCAGTGGGGAGTCTGCTTCTCCTTAGCCCTCTGCCCCTCCCCACACTCATGCACACACACTCTCTCTCAAATAAATAAATAAGATCTTTAAAAAAATTAAAATAAAATACTCAAGAAGTGACATAATGCAAAGATTATTTCCTCATATTTACCAATTAAAATATTTCTAATATTTCTACTTCACCATCTTCCAAAAGCATATGAGATGATTCTAAAATGAAACCTTGTTTTAAATAAATGAATAGGAATCCAAGCAGAACATTAATAAAAAGAAAAAGGAGTAGATTTGCTGAGGTGTCTAAATCATGTCATTTGTTATAGGTAGTCCCTTCCTTTAGGCTTTAGATTATAATTTTTTAAATTTTTAACAAAATAACACTGGCAAACTGCTCATCAGTAATCAATCTTTTCAAATAACATTAGATGTTTGTAGAAAAAAAACCCAAAATTTTATAAGATTGATATCCTTCAAATGTACAGCCTTGGAGCTATTCTTTTATAAAGTAGAAATCACTGAATTATAATGTGGTCAAGGAACATTCAACTGCTTTACTTTGTGATGATGTAGCTTACTATAGTGATTTAAGTTAGAGGATAGTGAGATTGCCCAATAGAGATTATCTCTTTACATTTCTTGAGTGGAGTTTGGCTTTGGGAATCTCCTAAGGACATCTAGTGCATGTTTAAGTTCTTTAACAAGTCCCTGTATTTGGAAGTCCTGTGTGCTTGTTCTTTCACCTTTGGTGTTCTTCACAGACAAACTTGGGAAACCTAAAAAGTCAATGAAGGTGGCTGAAACCTGACACTGACGATAAAGGACTGGCTGGCAGTGGAAATCACTTGGGAAGTGAACATGGGGACTGGATGGATGGATTAGGCCTTGCTAGCTGTTAATTCGCCATTATGGCCTAAGTGGGGAGGCCATTTTGTTAAAAAGTTATCTTACGTTTAAAATCCTCAAGTTAAATATGTTGCTTCCAGAAATATTCCTTCCATTTTGTCACCTTAATTTCTATGAGAGGATTCAAGGGTATTGCCAGCAAAAAAGAAATACTTTCTTAATGTGTCCTTCCATGTTAATACTCACATTCAGGCTGAGTGGCCACTTTGATGGGTTGAGAACTCTCCCCTGGTCCCCACTCATTGTAGGCCACAACTCGGAAGGTATACATGGCTTCTGGCTTCAGGTTTCCCACAGTAAGCTGAAGGGACCCAGGCTGGGATGTGTTCAATGCTCGTTCCCTGGGAAATAAAAGTTTCAGGGAAAGATTATTCTAACATCAATACTTTTAGCCAAACCTTATTCAATGTGCCAAAGCAGTGAGGTGGACCAAGGTTTGCAGACTCATTACGTGCTGACTTCGCTGTCAATCAAGGCCTCTGAGGTTTACTATGAGAAGCAAACTGGAAGGGCCTCCACATAAACATTGCAGGGTTTTGGGGGAGCTCACATTCATGGGATTCCCATGAAACTCGCAAACAAAACTCTTTTCCCTAGACACTTTACAATTTAGAATTCAAAACTCATGACAAAGAGCTATTAAAATAAGAACAAACATCTGGAATGTAGACAGGAAGATGCATTTCGTAAACATCCGGCTAATGACAGAAATCAAGGTTTCAATTATTTCACAAATCGGTCTTTGTCAGTATTGCCAACAAATGCATTTATGCATTTTTTCTCATTGTATGAAAGGAAAAGGCAGATGCTAAGTGCCAATGTGCATGGAGTTTGAGCTCCTGTGGTTAAGTTAAGTGCATTTAGTGAAGGAGGGTGATTCCTTTCTACGTGAGGAGAAACTGCAACACATGTCTACTTGCCTTGTTCTTCAAGCCACATCTACATGTGTCCAGTTCATGTCCCAACCAAAAGCTTCCTCAGTGGTTCCAAAAAAATTAATTTCCTGATCCTGGTGCAATTTGTAGTACATATTAAGAGATATAGATGCTAACATATAAGAAACAATAACTACTAAAGTATTCTTTAAAGATACACGATTGTAGACACTTGTATCCTCGTCGGTCTCAGATAATTGACGGGCAGGTGAAGAAGGAACTTCTAAGCTACTCACTTGTTTCTTAAGGTTTCTGTTTCTAGAGAGTATCTCTTGCATCTTAGTGGGATTATATGTACATTTTAATTTTGCCATTTGGTTTTATTTTGTCTGGGGAGATATTTAAAATGAAGCCTAGTTTTCTGTGAGGGCAAAGTAGGTTTCCAAAAAGAAAAATAAAAACAAAGTTGTAAGGGCATTCATGGTGATTCTTGGGCATGTATGCAATCTGAATTTGACGGATATGACAGAGACTGGCTGAGTCATCCTCAAACCCATCTCTTCTTCTTCACATGCTGGATGGGATTTCCTGTGAGGTCAAGATGAAGGCGTGTGACTCAGTCTACACAGTGAGTGTGAGTGTACAGCACATGTGCTGATTCCGGGCCTGGCCCAGAAAAACTGCGCATGTGGTTACCTCTGTGCTCTCTTCCTTCACCCATGGGCTTGGGGTGGGCAAGATGGCTACTTTGGGAGCCATATACTGATGATAGAGGAGTCAATATTTGCAAGAATTCTGGAGAAAAGGTGGGAGAAGAACTGCCTGTCAGTCAGGAACATCCCTTTTCTACTTTATAGAATCAAACAGTTTTGAGTCATTATAAATTTCAGGGTTTGGCTGTTTTTGATAGCAGTTGGTGTTATTTTATCCAGTACCTCTAATAATTAAAATATATACCCTGAGTGGTTACCAGAGTCTAGGGTGAGCGAGGAAGAGGAAGTCATTCAGTGGGTACAGAGTTTCAATTGGGGAAGATGAAAAAGTTCTGGAGATAGCATGTGGTTATAGTTCTTTGAATGCACTTAATACCACAGAACTCCATAATTAAAAATGGTTAAAACTGCAAATATTATGTTATATATATTTACCACAATAAAAACCAAACAAACAAACAAATACCCTGTATGAATCTTAATACAGCCTAAGGTTTATGTACTTTTTTAGGCGTGCTCTGTTAAGTTACTGCAAGGCTGAACTGTGACTCACTAGTGGGGGGGGAGGCAGGGTCTCGGTGGGATTCAACAGCAACTGAAAGTAGGTAGGGGTAAGACATCAGATAATGCTCCCACATACCACATACCACACTGCTCTATTCTACCCAGCTAAGATTATTTAGGCCAACAAGTTGCTTTGTAAAAGAAAATATTCATAATGAGATTGTATACCTTGTGTATATATGGATTTTTGCATCTGATTTATTTTTCTTTAGCAGAAGAACTTTAAGATACATTGCCTCATGCAGCCCTTTTATATAGACAGGATGATTTTATCATCATCTTACAGATGCAAAAGTGTAATTTGAAAAAACAGCGTTATTTTTTTTTCAAAGGACTCATAGTTAGTGGATAGCAGAATTAAAAATGGAACCTGGGGCTTCATCCTTTAAATCCAGTATTGATATCACTCAACAATTGTGGGGAAACAATTGTGGGGCCTATTTGGATCATGGGCACTTTGGGTAGAAGACATAAGTTTCCAAAGGAGTAGAAGGGATGCTAGCATTCAGAAATCACTGTGAGATGAATCTGTCACCTGCTACTATAACTTTTCTAGCCATCCAAGCAACATAGTTGTCATTGAAGGTCAGATTTCCATACCAAACTTCTTGGGTATCTATAAGGAAAGACAGCTTTCATAACTGACTTTATTCAAGTACTACTAAAGAATTGAGTTGAAAGAGATGTGTTCTGGGACATGCTGGCCTAATCTCTTGAACAGGCATTCTTCAAAGGAAAAGGGGCAAGAAAATCTGGGTATGTCCATGTAAGAATGTCCAAGATCATATAATGAAAATATCAGTCACATGTAAAAGTAGATGCTGGATTTTATTATGAGGAAGGGAGTTTTAGGTTCCCATAATCTCTATCAGCCTCCAAAAAGTATTCCAAATTAATAATAGTCATGAAAAAAAGTATGTTCACTGATATGAACAATTGATGCTTCCTCCATATTACATAAAGTGTGAATAAAGCATTTTTAGAAAATACTTCTATGGTAGCAATCTGGAAAAAAAAATACAATTTAAGCAAATATAGTATGTTTTTCCACAACTACCTTCAACACAACTCTATACCTCTATTCTCATCACATGCTAGTACTGCCCTGGATTGACCACTAGTTTCTTCAATGTAGGCTCTTAGTGGCTTAAAACAATGATTTAATCTAAACATTTCAAATTTATGTGCCACTTTTCAGGAATCAGCTCATCTTATCAAAATGAGGTTGCATCAAAATATTTTGGACACTGTGGAGTGGATTTAGCATTCTTCAGTCTGGGATTGTTATTTTGATTTTCTAATGAAATTATCTGAGCCTGATTCCCCAGGTGCTGATTGGTGCCATGAAAATGTTTACCTCATAGAGTTTCTCAAGAACTAAATGAGATGCTGTATGTAAACCACATAAGACAAGAGGCAGGTTGCCTGCAAGTCAACTTGGAGTCTCGTATACATGGTATTTATTGCCGTTATTTTTGTTATTATAACAGAATATCACCACGACCTCATAAGAAATAAGCACTCTTGACTCTAAGAAGAGGACTTTTCCACAAAGTTTTTAGAACTAGGAATTTGAGGAGAGAAATTAATAGGCGGTATAGTCACAAAGAAAAAGATACATAAATAGATCTCATTGAGCTCTATGGGTCTGCTCCCCTATTACTCCCCTCAAACAAAACAAAACACTGTTTTTTGATATTTTCTGTAAGATTAATTTTGTTTTCCAAGATAAGTTAAATTGTAAAAGTGGTTATAACTAGAGGTATTGAATAAGTTCTGATAATGAAAATAGTAATCTTTAAAAGGGGGAGGCTTCAATGACCGCAAGCTGAGAAGGAATTGGGTGTTCCCTGAGTTCCACAGTGTAGCTGAACAGCCCTGTGAATGTGATGTCCACACTGCCGGTGGCTGGGTTTTGCTGCCAGGCTGCTCTGGTGCTTCCTTGGGTCCTACGAGGGGGCTCTTCAAACTGCTAAAGGCATACAAATGCATTCTGGGAAATTGGCATTTCCTGCCTGTCGTCCTTCACAGATTTGTTCAGTTCAAGCCCCAGAGATTTGCAGGAGGCTTTTGGTCACTCCTTTCAGCTTTAATAGTTGAAAAACAGAACATCACAAATCATTTCTCAACAAGTAAAGCCTGAGTTTGGAAGGGCAATTTATTACTCTGTGTTTCTCTGGTCTCCCAATAAGCCAATGGCAGCCACCGGAAGTGGTTATACTCTCCAGAGCCTCCACCTGGACCAGTTGGTAATTAGGATTTTCTTTCCGTGCACTCTGGTCTGTGCTCCTCTGTAAATGGGCAGATAAACACACTAGGTGCTGAAGAACAGAGACCAGTCGCTGTTAGGAGTTTGCCCAATGATTGTGTTGGGGTGTTCTGCCTGCCATTGCGCTGACTACCCCTGGAAAAAAGCAGCAGGGGCCCAGACCAACTTTCTCCTGGTGAAGTTCTACCCATGACTCTGAAGACATAATTGTCTTCAAATTCACAGAGCTCAGAGGCATGGTCTGTGGCATCAGATATATTGTTCGACAAAGCTTCATTACTTCACTTCTGTTCCCCTGACTCTCAGTTGGTAGTGTGGGGTTTGGGCAGGTTCAAGATTAGTTGACTGAAGTAAAGGGAACAAGTCACCTGTGCTTTCTAGAATCCATTCACTATAACTTCATCCACTGAAAATTCACGAAGAATATAAATATAAAAAGTCTGTCTCCTCCTACTGGCTGAAAACAACTGTAGGCAATTTGCCTTCTTTGACCTTAACATGGAGACCAGGAAGAGTTCATAAACAGGAGAAATTTCTTCCTTGTAAACTCTAGTTTTAGGTGCTTTAGGTCACCTGGTGGAGGTTTCTTAGACAGTAACAGCTATGTTTTAAATGCATATTCTTGGGGCACCTGCGTGGCTCAGTCAGTGAAGTGTCTGACTCTGGATTTTGGCTTAGGTCATGATCTCAGGGTCATGAGATCGAGCCCCGAGTTGGCCTTGGTGGTCAGCATGGAGTCTGCTGGTACTCTCCCCCACTTCAACCTCCCCCCTACTTTCTTTTTTTCTCTCTCTCTCAAATAAATAAATGAAATCTTAAAAAAATAAATAGAAGCACACTCCACACTCTTTGACCTAATAAAGACAATGCTGTTCCTTTTCTGAGATCAGATGGTGAAGTCTTAAGTGCTGGTACATTTTGAGGCATGAAGTCCAAGATGGTAGCATAGAATGCACCTCTGTACATGTTGCACTAAGACCTAACTCTGGTTAGACTATATTCTCCTATGCCTGAAACCCATCCCTGTTCTGGTTTGTACTTACAATGTACTGTATTATAATAACAGCTTTCCTGTTTTTTTGTTTGTTTGTTTGTTTGTTCATTTGTTTTTGTCATTGGTCTTCCCAGTTCTTTCTTCTATTGATGAAGATACTCTTCCAACATCTGTAATCTGTCAACTCCATGTCCCAAACTTTGTGCTGGCTGCCATTCTATGGTTTGGGGCACATCTTGAAGATCCAAGACCTTCAAGATGTGACCTAAACCTTTTCACACTCATTTACAATGAGTAACCCTGCCCCACAACACCATATCCATCTCTCCTTCTTGGTCTGTTGCCATTCTCCCTTTCATTAGTTTGGTTTAGGTTTTGTTTTGTTTCAATTATCCTGGAGTTACCTTCTCCTGACTCACAGTTCCTTCTCAGTTTGGCAAAAGCTTGTTCATTCTTCAAACCCAATTCAAATAAAATCTCTTGACTGGAACTTTCCTACTATCATGTCCTCTGATTCCAGCAGCATTAAATACTCTTTCATGCTTTTGCTGCTCTTGGTTTATAGATCCATTGTAGCACATATCACATTGTATTAATAGGCATGTCTATCTTTGACTCAGGTGTGAATTACTTTAGAAGAGAAGCCATATTCCATTCACATTTTGTTGGCACTCAGCATATATACCCATTGAATATAAAAATGGCTATGTTGCCAGTACTCACAAACTTTTAAATGAATACGTAAATAGATGTAAAAATGTTAATGGAAAATTGCATAACATCTCCACATACTGTCATCTCCAAAACGTTTAGAGAGCAGGATCTGGTTACATTTTTCTATCCCAGCTTAGTCCCTCTTAGTTTCTAACCCAACCCTTCTCGGGTTTTGTTTTCATTATTTGAAAACAGAGTGGGATCTATTCAAAGGAGCCTTTATAATCTAATATTCTCTGTTGGGAATAAAAAATCGTGTGTGTGTGTGTGTGTGTGTAACTGAATTCAGCTCTTCTGTATTTACATTTCAGAAGTAAGTAGACTTTTAAAGATTAAGCATGATACTGTTTCTCACCAGATCATTTGTAACAACATGTCGCTAGTATACATATTATGTAAACACATATTGTCTTGCCCAAGTGCACCAGGGTGTTAACGTCTAGTTACAGCTGTGAGGTGAGCAAAAAATGCTGTTTTGAGGTATCAAACACCTAATTAGTTGCTTCAAGGGGGATGAGTTACATTATTGGTGCTTTATAGGGAAGGAACTATGTTACTTTTAATGGAAAGATTTTTAGCAACCTGTTTTTATCCACTAAAACATCCTGGTTTATTTCTTCAATGACAAGAACGGTACAATGATGAGGAGATTCCAAAACTGAAATATGGTTGTCTACTAGAATAGGGCTCAAAATGGCAGCAGCAACAGCTACCCGATGCTACACTCCTTTTTACCCCAGAGCCATAAAGTTTGAAATGAAGAGCTATCTTGAAGGAAAAGTGGGTTCACAGGTAACTTGCCACCAGGTAAAGCATAATGGGAAATGGAGATCATCTAGTTAGTTGGTCAGAGGTATTTTGATTAAATTTTGGCTAAAAATTCCTTTTTTCCTTGAATTGTTAAAAAGCATAGTCTGAGGAACAGACCTTTAAAAATTTTATTTTACTATAATCTCTGTTTCAGCATCCAGTACACAATCAAGAGAGTAGTAATATAACAAATAGCTATTGTAATTAAACATTTTTAAAAACTACCTATTCATGGAAAAAAAGCTTTTTGTTTTGAATTGTTTATTTTGTTTAGTTCCAGCCTCTGTCTCTTAATAAAGATGACTCAGTTCTGGGTCCTCTTCTTGGTTTTATTTTAGTTTCTTTTTGGGGGGGTCCTTTGAAAGCTGCAGTTATCATCGATATGCTGATAAATTCCTGATATATTTACATTTTCAGGCCCAAACTCCTCTGAGCTCCAGCCAGGCTCCTTATTCGGAAGGCCCTACTTGACATTCCCATTTGACTGTATGTAAAAAAACTTGTCTGAAGCTGAATTTATGATCTTCATTCTCAAACCTGGGTCTTTTCCAGCATCCTAATGTCAGTGAGTTACCCTACCATCCTTCCATTTAAATAAGCCAGAAAACTAGGCGCTATCCTTGTAAACATCCGTTGTCTCACCATGACTGCCAATCTGTCAGCTGCTCCTATCAATTTTGCTTCCTAAATATCTCTAGAATAATATGTTTCTACCGCGCCATCTCCACTGATCCAGCCTTCATCATTTCTCGCCTGTACTTCTGCAATAGTCTAAATGGCTTCTCTGCGTCCCCTGGGCTGACCACATGGTTCTAACTTCCACTCTGCAGCTCCAGCCGTCTTTTCAAAATACAGATCTCATTATGGCATAGACATTATGCACACATGTCTTCTCTCACAGAAGAATGTTCCTTTCCTTTAGAGCTCTTAATTCAGTGCATAGTTATATATTCTTCAGTTGAATGATCCCCCCGACGTTATTAAACTGCCTCCGAAGAGGCTTCTCTATTATTCCCAACACAGAGCCAGACACACAGTCAACTCACAAGTGAATAATGGGTCATTCATTTGTATATGGCGTTTATAGAGGGCATGTTTTATTTTTCAGTATACATTAAGTCCACTGGAAGAATTAAATCACTCTTCTCTTATTCAATGATCTAAGGACATTTTGAGGTAGAAAGGACAGGGTTTTACATTTTTGCAGGGAAGCAGAGTGAAAGGGGGGCTAACTTTGCCAGGCTGTAAGCCAGGACCAGAATGTGGAGCTTTGGATTCTGAGTGTTGTTCTCTTTCCTTCACAACACCCTCCCTTCATAACAAGCTTCATCAGCTGCACAGCCTCAGCGCTGAAGAGTGGGGAAAGAAGATGTAAACACCATGTTGAAAATGTAATGCACGATGAATTCTAAAATGAATCCTCCATGTCAATCATGCAAAGGTGGTCCTTTAATCCTGAGCAGTGAGCACAGGTTTTCCGAGGCAGCATAATGCCATGTAACGCATACAGGGCTGCAAGTTGGAAGATCCAGTCCAGCTTTTGTTCTGCCACAGAATAGGTGTGTGACCTTGAGCAAGTCAGGAGCTATCTTGGAGCCTTCCCTGCTTCATTTGCAAAATGAAGATACCAGTCCCTTATCTGCTTACCTCTCAGGGTTATTGTGAGGATTAAATTGAATGATGCTCATGAAAATGTTTTAATTCTCTCATCTGAACTCCCACAGTACTTTGTATGTACCTCTTTTAGGGACTATCTTTTACTTTGTATGGTACAGTGAAAAGATCACTGGACTAGAAACCTTGCATTTAAACCTTTCTTCTAATATTTACTAGTTGTGTAGCTTCTTAGGTAGTGTTTTTTTTTTTTTCCTGAACAGAGTGAGGCCTGCTGATCGTAAAATGGAAATTATCATATCTGCCTTATCCGAGGATCAAATGGGCTAACATTTATAAAGTGATAAAGTCCTCTCTAAATATAAATTGAGAAACACCTGTCTTTCATTGCTTTTCATTTCTAATACACACAATCATTTGGACATAGCACTGGCTGACAAGAACTGAGTGCTTTTGGAGCACCAGACAATAAGCAAATGTTTTAGGTACTAACAATTTTTAAAGTTGTCATAACCTTACATGCCAGTTATGATTATTATCCCACGTGAGGAATCTATCCCGCATGAGGGCCACACAGCTAGTAAAATTCTGAGCCAGGATTGAAACCCATGCAGTTGAACTCCATAGCCACATTACCTTAAGCTTTTGGCTACACTGTGTCACACTCCATAAGTAACTTTGGATTATCCAATGGGAAGTATAATGTTCTATACATACATAAAAAGTTTGCTATAGTGTTTATAACTGTTAAATAAATGATGCAAATCAACTTAGCCAGTAAGTCAGAAAATTACTGGAAAGAAACCTATAGAAGAAATTCATGTCATAATTCTGAAAATATCAAGAAAGCCTGATTCTCTTCCAGGTTAATCCACCAACTATGTTAAGAGCAAGTTGGTGTAGTGGTTGAGAACACCTGCTTTGGAATCAGGCCTGCATTATATCCTGGTTCTACCACTTACTAGTTGTATATCAGAGATGAAAATGTCTTTTTTAAGCCTCATGTGGATAATGTTTTGTTGTGAGGATGAGATAAGATAATTTATGTAAGAGGTGCTTAGCCTGGCATCTGGCACAGTAAGTATTCAATAAATGCTTGCTCTCATATGAATGCTTACTCTGTGGCCTTTGGCATGAGACTTACTCCCCCCTGAGCATCAGTTACTAAATGTTTAAGTAGCAGAAAGTTGTACTGTGATTCCAAAGATCACTTTCACTTCAATGATTTTTAGGTACAAGGAGGGGAGAGCTGGATATCTGTGAAGAAATTGCACCTCTGTGAATCCTGGCTTTCAGGTTCTTGAATTTATGCTGCTCCCTGACTTATGAAATGAAAGCACCCAAGATTGAATTAGGAAAAAAAAAAAAGATGTTAACTATGACACTTGCATTATTGACACCATTAACCAGTCAGACAGATTAATGATAATCTGAGCTAGAGTAATTTGCCTGACAAAGTCATTACTAGTCTGAGGCAAATGTTAAATCCACCACCTTTTAAAAAGCTATTGTGTTAAGGAGCTAAATAAACCTATATGAGCAAATAAGCATCACAGCTAACCGCTCAGAGACATATGGCATATATTTGCTCTAGTTGAGAGTGAGAAAATGAACAGGGATATTGGAATCAAATTTCAAAATCAACTTTTATTTTTTCTCAATTAAAAAAAGTTTTTATTGAACTTCAGTCAGCTTATTCATCCTCCCCAGTAACACAATTTGTTTTATTGGTTAAGGAACTATCTATTAAGAATACCACATCTGTCTCTCTGCTAGTTTATCCTACTAGTTCCAATCAGTAAATGTCTACAGAAGTCATGGTCTTAGACACTTGGGAATGGAATTATAAATAAGATCCAGTTTCCATCAGCAGGAAGGGAAACATGCGTGTACTCAAACAAATACAAAACTGGACAAAAGGTAGGAATAATATAATAGTAATCAAAGTATAAGGGGAGGATAAAGGAAAAATTGATGACTTTTGAGCTGGAGGACTGTGGAGAGATTCCCATAGTAGTTGACATTTCAGTTAGGGCTTCAATTCAACAAATATTTTGTGAGTGTTTATTATGGGTTACATATTGCTCTAGGTGCTAAAAATAGCTCAGTGAATAAGGGAGATAAGAACAGCCCTGCCCACAGGAAGCTAATATTCTGGTATCAAGAAAGGGGATTTGGGAAACAATAAGTACAAGGTGATAAAGCTGTGGAAAAAAATATGAATGAAAATTGATAATCATCAGTCAGGTAAGACATCCAGAATAAGAGGCCACTTCATCAAAGACTCAGTGGAAGTTACAGTACAGAATGATCCTCATGGATGTCAAGGGGAGGAACATTCTAGCAGGCCTATCAGCAAGTACAAAAACCTGAGGGAGGATGATTCCTGGTATATTCAGGAAACACAGGAAGCCAGTGAGACTGGAGAGAAGTGAGCAAATTGGTAAACAGTAAGAATAAATGATGAGTCTAGGAAGATGACAAGGGGCCAGCTCAGAAAGGATATCTGCTTAGTCTCTAAATGAGATAGAAAGTCATTGGAGGGTTTTGAAGCAGAAGGATAACAGGATCTAAGGTATGTTTTAAAAGATTTATTCCTGTTGCTGTGGGGAGAACGGCCTTGAGAGATTATTACAATAGTTCAGATGAGACTTGATGGGAATAAAAAGGGGCAAGAAGAGGTAAGATTCAGTATATGTTTTATTTTTATTGATTTGGCTTTGCTTTTCATCATGGAAAATTTTAAGCAACACAAAACTATACAGAATAATACAAAGAACCACTTTATTTCCATCACTCAGCACAAAACTGAAAATCTTCAGTATTATTTTATAACAAAAACCAAGTATCATATTGTTTCCTGGATTCAGGAAGCATTTTGACAGTGCTGCTAAGACTTGATGATGTTTTTGGTTATAGGACATAAGAAAAAGAAAAGAAATAACAATTACTCCAAGGATTTTGGCCTGAGTAATGACAAATACGTAGATTTCACCGAGATCAGGGGCAATCTCTGCAATAATAAAGTATTTGGAGGGGGGTTGAAGGAAAACAGGTATTTGGTTTTGTCAATAAGCTGTAGATGTTCATAAGAAATCAAAAGTTAAGAAACCAAGACAGAATTTGGATATATGATTCAGGAGTGCAGGTAAAATGTCAAGACCAGAAATATGAATTTGGAAGACATCAGCATACTGACAAAATATAAAGTCACAAACTGTATAAAAAGAGATCTTCAAAGCCTGAACCCTGGGGCAATCCAATATTCACAGGTCAGAGAGATTTGAAGTAAAAAGTAGAAGTTAAAAATGAGTGGCCAGAGGGATTAGAGTAGGGAAAGTGTGTGTAATAGAACCCAAGGGAATGATAAGTGTCACAAAAGGGGAAGTGATCAAATATGACAAAATTTGCTTACTGCCCAAGTAATCTGAGGACTGGGACTTGACTATTGAATTTAGCAACATGGAAGTCACTGGTGAACCTAGATAAGAGCAGTTGCTTGAAATATCAGGGACAGAATCATGATTGAAATATGAAGTAAGGTATTGGGGTAAAGTTAGACAACTCAAGGAGATTTGCTCTACAGGGGAATACAGAGCAGAGTGGTAGAGGAGAGAGAAATGGGACTGAGGGAAAATTTGTTGAGATGGAAAATACAACTGCATGCTTGTATGTTAATGGACATGATCCACCAGAGTGGGAAAAAAAAATTGATAATGAGGGGAGAGAAGGAATAGCTGAAGCTTTGTTCTTTTGTTTAAAGAAAGGATGGGATCCAGTGCATAAGTGAAGTTTGGCCTTATTTGTTAAGAGTATGGGTAGTTTTTTATGGAAATTTGAGGAGATATATTATATGCTGAAAGACACATTGGGTAGGTAGGTCAGATGATGATGATGGTGATGAGGATGATGATGAGGATAATTACCACCTCTGAAGTTAATTTTCAGCCTCTTTCTCATATTGTCTCTGAGTCCACACTCTTCTGAGTCCCCCATTCTGCCTATATGTAGCGACTTCCCTGGATCCTTTGCTTCAATTCCTTCAATTAGTTCTCGTAGCAATTCAGAAAGGTATAATGCATCTTCCCTCTAGCCATCATACCAGAGAGACCTTATTCCCATCTTTCACATAACTAAATGCACAAAAGTCACGCATCTGATAAACAGTAGTACCATTTTCAAATCCAGCCATTTAGACTTATGTTTAACCATTATAGGTTATGGGACCCACACTCTACCTATGTATAGATTGGATATAGACTTCCATTCAAAAGACTTTGTAAGTTATTATGTGCATGTCTTTATATAGAAATTTTATCATATTTAAATTTAAATTTAAGAACATTCACATTTTTTTGTGAATGAGTGAGTGATCCTAACTATTTCAGAAAGATAACTAGACGGTGAGGAGGATGGATTAGAAGGCAAGAAGCTATTGTCAGAGATCAGACTGGTGATGATGAAGATGATAGTGTAAAGGGGGCATAGCTGAGCTGTGGCCGAGGTAGACTTGACAAGATAGAATGACTAATGGCAGAGCTGAGAGGCCGGGAGGAGTAAAATATGACTTGGGCTTTTTGTTTGGTCAACAGGATGGAAGGTACTAACATATACAAAGAAAAGAGAGGAAAATATATTTAAGGAGGAGACAGTGTGGTTTGGGGCAGGGTAAATTTAAGGTGGCTCCAGGAAATCCATATGGCTACAAGAAGACAACTGGGCAAGAATCATTACCTCCAGTTTTCTTAGCTGCACACACCGAGATCCAGAGACCACCAGGCTCATCAATAAGGTCACAGAGTTAAAGAGCTGCAGATGAGACTAAAACGAATGCTTACTTCTTTTTGGTAATGAGTGATTTTAGGGAACATAGACTATATGTGTACTATGTTTATTTTTTTTACTTATAATCAGGTCAAAAGAGAAACTTAAAAATGATATACTTTATTGCTGTGGACTAGAAAGGAAAGCATTCTGAGACACAGCATGAACGAAGTTGTACTGTTCCTTCTCATTATCATACTGCACTAAAGACCACTCTGGCCAGCCCAAGCTATATTGTCCCTTTTGGACAGTTGTACCCGTCAGGACGGGTTCCTAAAGATAACTACGAGTTTGAAGCACTCACACACTGGAGCGACTAGACTAAGCCTCACACTTGAATCCTGGCTTCTCCCCACTCTTTCTATTGGTACCTCAGTTGACACTGGAACACTTGAGACAGCCATCTATTTCATTCTTCTGCAGAAGAATGAATGGTGAAGCCAGGATTAGTGCGAACTCCGCTCTGTGAATAAGTGGGTCCCACGAGGGCACTTACCATTTCTGTCTTTCCCTCTACTTCTCCCTGTTGCTTTCTTTTTTACTCTCCCTCTCTACTTCCCCCAAGCTGCCACTCCCCCCCCAAATATTCTATCTATGTAGATGCATTAAACAGGTTACATTTCCCTTGGCTGGTAAACTTTACAGAAAGTGAATACAGTCCGTATTCAAGGATGAAAGAAGAAACCCCTGCCTACCAATGGGGGTCCATCAGGGGTCTATATAGGAGGAGGTTTAATATGGAAGAAAAGATGTGGATCTGAGGACTCAGCCAAATCAACAGACCGATGTTTATGTAGATCCTAGTTGCCCTACCAAAATCTTCATCTCTTGAGGAGCAAAATGATGACATTCCATCTTTATGTGAGAGGCCCAGTAGGTTTGCAGAGCACATTTGTAAATAGGTATTGCTTTCTACAGAATTTTGGGATTTGGTAACACAGTGTTTCTCTGAAGCAAACTGAGCTTTTATATGTTGATCTCTTTGACTACCTTCAATTGCAATACAGAAAACCCAAATGTTGATGAGGAGAGAAAGTAAAAAATGCCCAAGAAATAGAATGGAAAGGTCTATTAAGAAAGCTGCCTTGCTTTTTTGATTCCTTCTTTTTTTTAAAGTTTTTATTAAATTTCAGTTAGTTAACATACAGTGTAATATTAGTTTTGGTGTCTGATTCCTTCTAAGGGAAATGTTTACAGAGTGGCTTTATGCTTTAATCTTTTTTTTTTTAAGATTTTATTTATTTATTTGACAGAGTGGGCACAAGCAGGCAGAGGGAGTGGGAGAAGCAGACTCCCCACTGAGCAGGAAGCCCTATGTTGGACTCAGTCCCAGGACCCTGGGATCATGACCTGAGCCAGAGGTAGACATGTAACTGACTGAGCCATGCAGGTGCCCCTATGCTTTAATCTTAAATAAAATTTCCCAAACATTGAACATGCATATATTCAAATGTACTTGCTCAACTGTCAATAATTAATGATATATAATAATGATACCAATCATACACGCATTCAAATAAATATTTCAAAATGCCATTTCAAATGATAACACAAACTAGATATTATATGAAAAACCCTTCTGTTATAGCACATCTAAAATGCTGGGTAAATTATTCAAAACCTTTTTTATTTAAAAAAGTGGTTTTTATCTATAATATACTGGCAGCAAAATAAGAGAATTATCATGGCGAGAAAGCAGACCTGTGGAGCTGGTATTTGCCTGAGGGTATGTGCCTCTCAATAGAAGTCTGGGCCTGGGAGTTTTAGAAACCAATAGGAGAAGAGAATAGGAAACGAAGCTTGCAGATAAAGTAGGGTGTACTGTCTGATTAGAGAACCTCGCATCAGCCAGGTTCCTAAAAGAGCAAACCTCAGTGGGTGAACTAGAAAATGAAATTCACCTCCTGAGAGAACTGGAGAACATACAATCTCAGCCTTAGCTTAATTGGAAACAGAACAACAAAAAGTCTGAGAATTCCTTACCACAAGTCTGCATTTACCCATGTGAGTTGATGTGTTAAAAATGGCAGAAAAAACAAATGTTATCATACTTAATGTACTTTCTCATAAGCAATAAAATATCAGCATGAGACTGGTATAGACCAAATAAATCTTAACAAAATTCTGGTTTAACATGCTCTCATTTCGGTAAAGCACATCCTCCCATAAGACTGTTCTTTAATACTTGGTGTCAAAAATTCCCTCAGAGAGGGCACCTGGGTGGCTCAGTCGGTTAAGTGTCTGCCTTCAGCTCAGGTCATGATCCCAGGGTCCTGGGATGGAGCCCCGCATTGGGCTCCCTGCTCGCTAGGAGCCTGCTTCTCCCTCCCCCTCTGCCTGCTGATCCCCTGCTTGTGCTCTCTCCTTCTCTCCCTCTCTCTCTCTCTGTCAAATAAATAAAAAAAAATCTTAAAAAAAAATTCTCTCGGAGAAATTTCTAAGAATTAGAGTTGACAATCAAGAATCACCCATACATAAAAACAAACAAGCCCCTATGAGGAAGAATCAGCAGAAACAATTCACTGAATTAGACTCACGAAGACAATAGATATTAGAATAATCAAAATAAATAAGTTTAATAAATTTAAAGAAATAAAAACAGATATTGCATAGTTTCTTCTTTTATTAATTTATGTTTTTATTTGTTTAAATTTTTTATTTATTTGAGAGAGACAGACAGACAGACAGTGGGGGGCAGGGGCAGAGGGAGAGGGAGAGAGTTTTAAACAGACTCTGAACTTGAGCAAGGAGCCTGATGTGGGGCTTGATCTCACAACCCTGAGATTACAACCTGAGCTGAAACCAAGAGTTGGATGCCTAATTGACTGTGCCACCCAGGTGCTCCCACAATTTATTCTTATAGAAAAAGTTGGGATTTACCCAATATCAAGGTTAGACTTACAAATCAAACTTCAAAGTCTTAAAATTGTGAAATATTTCAAGTAGAAAGTGTTGAGAAAAATCAAGAACAATAATAGATTGTAATCTTGAAACCAGACATATACAGAAGATGTTTGCCTACAAGTGAGAAGTGAAAAGAGGAACAACATGGGAAGCCTGGGTAGCTCTGCTGGACTCTTGATTTCAGCTCAGGTCATGATCTCAGGGTCCTGAGATCCAGCCCTGCATCAGTTTCCACACTCAGCTTGGAGTCTGCTCCAGATTCTCTCTTTCCCTCTCCCTCTGGTCCTCCCCCCAACACACTCTCTCTTTCTAAATAATAAATAAGTAAAATCTTTAAAAAAGAGAGAAACAAAAAATTTCTAACAAATATTAGATACTCTTGTATGACCTTTCCATATGCAACCTAATTTAATCCTAACAAAAACTTTGAGAGCTACGTGTTATTATTGACTTTATTATATATAGTAAAGTCAGGCTCAGAGAAGTTATGTGGTTTTCTTGAGATCACATGATGTCAATGACAGAGTTGGGATTACAACCTGGCCACTGTGGTTCTTTCATATCCAATTCTATTAATATACAGCCTAATTCTATTCTGTTTATTGTTTTGAAAATCAAGGAAATTAAAAAAAAAAAAACCTGGTTAGTATATATTCACACGCTTGTCTTTTTTCAAGGAAGTTTCCTATAAATGACTTTATCTGAGTCTATAAACAATCTTACTTTAAAAAACACACACAATCCATGGAGAGATATTATCTCTGCATAGTGATGAGTGATGGGCAGAGCTGAGATTCCACATGGTCTCCAAAGCCCCTACTCAAATCTCCTGCAGGTGCGTTTAGGCCACTGTATACATCTAAAGAGATGGTGGATTAGGTACTGGTAGCACCTACCTGTTGTCACCCTCTCTGGAGAAGAAGACCGTGAAGGTTTGAATGTTCCCTTTTGCTTCTGCAGGTGGGCGCCAGCTGAGACGAACGAACCGACTGGAAACCAACACGGGGACCACATCTCTGGGAGCAGAAGGGAGGACACTGGAGCTTGGGATAGCTAGGAAGGAAGAAGAGGAGGGTGTCAGAGGTGGTGGTGCCATGGGTGGGAAATGCGCAAGAAGGCAAAACAGATCTAGGAGCAAACATCAAATGGTCCATTCTGAAAGAAGGAAGAAAAACAAGGGAAAGCAATCAAACTGTAAATGGAATCAAACAGATATTAGAATTTCTTGGAGCTTATGAAAGGGTGGCTAACTCATAACATATATGATTCTACTGCATATATGTCCAATTTCCATTACTCATGGGATTCATAACAATTAAAAAATGTTCTGTTTAGGCATGACGCAGACAAACATAGCCATGGATAAATGCCTCAGGTAACCAAGCGGTGACTATAAAACCTTATTCCACTCAGAGCCTGTTTATCCTGTATTAGATACAATTGAAAGGAACAGCAAATCAAAGTTGATGGAAGCCAACCACAAGTAGAAAGAGTTCTTACAGACTACCTGCTAGAAAGGGGCTGACAGAAAAAGAATTCTACCAGACATAAAGATATACAATTGTCCCATGCTTGTCGAGCATCGCTGCCTGTATGGCAAAACTTAACAATTGTTATTCACAGGAATAAATCATCCACAATTGAAGGACTCCTTTTTTAAATATTTGGGGGCATTTACAATCTATAATAGAATTTTCTATTAAATGTGTATATTCATAATTCATCTTCTTATTTTATCAAGTTCCCACGGGTAGGAAGCGTATGTTTCATTTTGACAGGTGATTTCTAATGCCAACACATGAGAAGCCATTTGCCTACATTTAATCTTCACACTGGCTTTTGTGGGCCATTTTCTCTAGTTCTTATCAAAATTAGCCTCCATCCTTGCATTCACTTTCTCCAGGGCCTGGCTGAGTCGCTATTCTTACTGTGCACTACACTCCTGTTGACTGGAAAATCCACAGGGGAGAGGGCAGCTATCTCATTTCCCAATGGTTCCAGAAACATTATCAATTGACAATACATACCAGTTACAAAGAGAAAGAAGCTTTCAAGAACTGCAGAAAGCTTTCAAAGTTATTTCTCGCTCCATATATTCTTAGCCAACTTCTTCATAGATCAAATTGTCCCTTGCATTTTTGGTCAACACAGCATTGAAACAAAGGGTAGACCAGCAGCAAGTTAGTCAATCTTTTGTGGCAGAGTGGTGAAGAGGAAGAAAATTGATGCCTGGACACGTAGCTTCTGTCTCAAAAATGTGGGTGATGTTAAGCCTCTTGACAAAAAACCTGTATTTCCACACACCATGGACATCTCAAACTACCCCCTCCCAAGCCCTTCACTGTCCACTCAGTCTGCTTCTCCTCCTGGGGTGCTCAACTCGTTGTATCTGTGCTGTCCTCGCAACTGTATAGCCCAGAAACCCAAAAGGCATCCCCTACCCTGACTCTCTCACTCATCCTTTCTAGGAATCCCTTCCTGGACATCTACTCCGTGTTAGCTCCACCACCGAACCATTATCCCGTCTTCCTAGAACTGCCACAGCTGTCTCAGCTTTCTCCAGCTCCCCTGCTTTCCTTCCACTCATCTCCCTCAAATGCATTCTCTGTACAGACAGCATCCTGAATAAGCTTGTAAAAAGACACCTCTGGTCATATTACTCTACTCTTTATTTATCCTCAGGGAATCTCCAAACTCTGAAGCGGGCCTACTGGCCTGGCTCCTGTTATCACTTTTCTTAGCTTGGCTTCCTCCACAAGGAGGCTCTAAAAAGCAGACTTCAGTGCAAATAGTTTCTTTGGAAGGTGATCCAAGGAAGTTGGGAAGTGAGACGGCAGGGAATGAAAGCTAGAAAAAGTGACTTATCTGGCAGTTAGCACCGCGGGAAACTGGACAGCAACTCCACGGGGGACTCTGCGGGCCAGTGTGGTCTGGCCTCTAGGTTATCTGTCCTGAAAGAAGCAGGCTGAGGTATTTATCCACCACTCCCCCTGCCACTGATTGAGGGTGACTCCAAGGGCCATCCTGCCTAACAGCCTAGTGTGTTTCTGTGGCCAGAAAAATACCACTCTGGGGAGAGGCTTGCAAAGTTTCCACAGTAAGCAGCATCCATTAGCTCCACTCACCCCCCAAAATATTCAGGGCTGGCCTATGCTTTGCCAGCCCTTCTAGGTACAGAGGAGTCAAGGGCAAAAAGTACATGAGGGCATTCCTCAGGAAGCTCACATGGAGGCTCCCTGGATTTTCTCCCCTGTCCCCCCAATCAGATGGGGGGGTGTGCTGAGTTCATAACAAGGTTTGAGTGAGAACATACCACACAACAGCATGAACACCTAATCTTCACACCTCTGAATGACAAGAGGATCTGGAGGCTTCCTGGCTTTTTGCTGCTCACACGAAGCAGGCTTCCCCCATGAGGTTCCACGGGAGATTCTCCGAAGGCTTCCCACAGCAGCGCCCACTCTAACAGACCCATCTGGTCCCCCTAACTCCTGCAGTCCCCCTTCCCTGAGTCTAGTGTTAGTGTTATTTCCTCTGGAAAGAATGACCCAAAGTATTTGCAAAATATCCAACAGATGATGGTTAATATCTATAATATTTAAAAACAAATCCAAAAATCAAGAAAAAATAAAGAATCTTATTTTAAAGCAGGGTTCAACCTGACAGTAAAAGAAATGTGCATTAAAATAAAATCTAAAAAGTCTGTCAGAATAAAGTGTATCAGGAAAAAAATCTGTCAGAGTAGCAAGACTTTAAAGAATGTTAGTATCTAGGGTTGGCCAGGATGTGACACTCTCTTACACTGTCAGTTGAAGTTTGTAAGAGGACAGTCTTTTTGACAGTTAATTTGGCAAAATCCTTTAAAATGAAAAATATTCATATCATCTGACCATTCTCAGGTTTATAAATTTATCATCTAAAACACCCCAAGTAACCCCTTTAGCCATGCATCCTTGCAAAATCATAGCTCATTTTCTCAAAACGTATACTGACACATTTTGCCAGCTTAAAGCAAATGCGGTCATTAGTAGATTTTTTTTTTCTTTACAAAACATTTTCTAAAAACAGAACGTGATCCATGATGACTTGTAAAAATCTTCTGAGAATTCTCAAGAAGTTAGACAAATTAGTTTTAAAAGAATAGGAGAGAAATTTCCAATTCCTTTTTCCCCCAAAGCACCTCACTTAGAGATGGTATCACATCAGAAATGAGGTGGTTTCCCCACCTATCCAGGGGCTGCCAGGAGGGAGAGCAAGGGGAGTCTGCACACGGATGCTTTTCTCCTCAGGCTTCCAGGAGTGCCTTCTCACAGAGCCAGTCTAGACGCAGATGACACAGATAAAGCTCAGAATAGAATTAATCATGGACTCTTTTACCTCAGTTTTAACAGCCCTCCTATGAAAAGGAACGGACACATTTTTAACCAAGGGATGGCTTCTTTCTTTATACAGGGAATTAATTTTGTTCTTACTAATCCTCCATGCTTTCTCTCAACAGTAACTCCTCTTCACATAAGGTCTCAATAAGGAACCAATCAGGACTTTTTTTCTTTGCTCTTGGAGGCCTAATCTCCAGTCTGGCCCTAATCTCTCTGGCCCAGTACTGTTGCCATGGTTACAGCTTCTTTATCTGTTGTCATGGAGAAGAGGCGAATTTACCATACTATAACATAGTCTTTTTTTTTTTTTTGGTAAGAATCTCTTTACAAAAAAAAATTATCATAGTAAAATCCAGAAAAAGGAAGTGATTTCTGAAAATAATAAAAATTCAAAGAACAGTTTTGAAACTTTGGTTTCTAAGTTACTAGTTACTACTACCACTACTACTATTTTATGATGTCAGTACAATAGCCTTGGTAACAGTTACATTATTGGTTAATTTTTCTATAAAGCCATGTCCTGTCTAGATACCAGAGTTTGTTTATCTTAGAAATTTACTATATAATGTTTACAGACACTAATTTTTCCCTGAGCTTATTAACTTGCCTGACCTCCATTCCCTATGAGGCACATGAATGATGATAAGACTTATTCACAAAAACACAAAAATATTTAATTTGCATTAAACATCAAACAACCAATAGGCTTATTTCCTTGTCATTCCCCATATTGTTAACTAAAATACTATAAATGCAGCCAACAGATCAAGTAGATGTTTTATTCACATCATCTCTTTATTAGCCTGAAGATTTAAGTAAAATATAAATAGGTAACATCAGGGAAATTAAAGGAACATTTAATCGTACTCAGGGTAAACTTTATTTCTTTTCCCTTTGTATTTTTTTCTTATCATTGTTCCCTTGACCCTAAACTCTAGCTTTTAATTGTCTAAACGAAGAAGTAGATAAAATTTACATTTTGGTTTAAAGTTTTTATAGTTCACAAAGTAATTTTGCAAACTTACCAAAAAGATGCTTGGCTGTATATGATTGAAATTACAAAGAATAACAATTTTTTTCCTGAAGTTTCATGTTATTTTCAATATTCATAATCATGGCTTTCTAGCTAGTATATTGAGAACTTTAGTAAAACTAAGAAATGTGAATTTGAAAAAAATAATGTTTTGAAACCACTTTTTATTTTAAATTAATAGAAGATAGCAGTTAATGATCTCCATAATATTTCATTAAATCTTAATCTTTACGTAAAAGAATTTATTGGGTTAGTTTCTAAAATGGAATAATCAATATTTATTGAATGTCTATCAAGTTCCTACTGTTACTCTTGAAGTGAAGAATTATTTTAATTGCTTCTCGGCCTTTTAGCAAAGATCAAGTGTAGTATCTGTTCTTATAAGTTTAATATCTGATACGTCCTCTATCCAGGACAACGTATTCAACGGATTTTTGGAGCAGGGTGATGGAATAGGACCTTGCCTGGTCCATTCTACACACGGACTTTGTATTGCGGTATTTCCAGGAATGGTGCACCCCCCCCACACACACACAAAAAAATAATATTTTTAAACTGTGGACCTTTCCCTAAGAGAATAGGGAACTATTTTTAAGACAGAAGGTGTATACATTTAAGACAATTACTAAGACTGAGGTAGTCTCTTATTTATAAATAAGTTCCACCCTAAAGTTTCAGTAGGGTGTTTGTTTAGAAATCAGAATACATTTTCTCACTAAATCATTTCTATTCTGTTCCCAGAAACCTATTTAATTTATCTTTTACAAACTATCATAGTAGTATATGGAATTGGATCCTACATGTATGAATTTTCTTTGGTAAATCAATTTATGTATCCAATCATTAATCCGCTCAATATCCATGGAGGGATTACTATGTGTAAGGCATTGTGTGAAGGCCTTTTTAAATCCATCTCCCAATCCCAGGGAGGAAACCCAGTTCAGTCATTGATAATTCTCCCTGCCCCAGCTTCACTGACAAGGACCTATCTCTTCCCACTTCTCACATTGCTTCTCCCATCCCCGTTCTATGTTCTCAGTTGTCTTGGGCAAGGGTGAGCCTGAGAAGGGCACGGGGGAAGGTCTCTGGGGTCACTGACTGTAATCGGTTCCATGAAGACCTCATGCTTTTGCCTCTGCCACTTATGTGGGCTGCAACGCGAGCTGGAATACCTCCCTCCATCTGTCTGCTGCTCTCACCTAGGCTTTTCCTTCAGACTTCTACTTAGATGTTACCTCACTGATTTCCGCCCTGACTTAGGAGTCTCTAATTCTGGACTTTCACAGGAATAGGAGAAGTCCCCTCTGGAAACTTCCTACACTGAACTCTAACGGTCTAGACTTTTTTTTTTTTTTTGGTATCCTACACCAAATTATATTCTCTAGGAAGAGTAGAAGCCAAGTCTACACAGTTTACCAATCTAATCCCCAAATCCAGTACTGTATGTTTAGTGACATCCCAGGCATCCAATACATTCTTGTAGTGTTAGCTAAATGAAAGGTATTGCAAAATTGTGAAATTATAACGTTGAGACTTTGATTAAACAATTCCCTCTCAGAACCCTCAAAAATGGGTATTCGCTATTATGTACTGGGAGGGGACTAAGCTATTACTACAAGCTGGGCATTCTAATCATTATTCTGCTAATAAATTACAAAGTAGATTAAAAAGCTAAACTCTGAGGAAGGTTCCAAGGGAATGTAGATTTATGATGAGACTACTTCATTTCAGACCAAATGAGAGCAGGACATATTCCTAAAATCCAATTACGTGCCAAACAATATAGAAGATGTGCTCATATAGGAATAATTCCTAAGAGAAATAATGCTTTCATTAAGAAGCAGAGCAGAAGCCTCAGAAGTTTGAGCTGACCTATGCATCCAGAAAGGAACCTGGGAATCTGTTACAGGAAGTGCGATTCTTATCCCCAAAGCATATATCAAAGAGAATTGCCAGGACAAGGTTGCATGGTAAGAAGAATTACCTATGGCCACACAAAGATATAAGATGAAAAAAAAATTCTAGAAGGTATTATCATATCAGCAGAGATAACTACATCTCTCAGGGTTTGAAGTATTTTCAAAGGACAAAATAAGAGGAAAATAATATCTGGTAACCTGGTCAATCTACACATGTGTGAACCAATTATATTCTTTATTTTCACTTTGTTTATTTAAGAAAGTACCTTTTTTAAAAAAAGGTTTCATTTATTTATTTGACAGAGATAGAGACAGGCAGCGAGAGAGGGAACACAAGCAGGGGGAGTGGGAGAGGAAGAAGCAGGCTCATAGCGGAAGAGCCTGATGTGGGGATCAATCCCATAACGCCAGGATCATGCCCTGAGCCGAAGGCAGACGCTTAACCGCTGTGCCACCCAGGCACCCCAGAAAGTACCTTTTAAAAGGGTTTTATCCAAAATGGACCAGACCTCAAGCAGCTTGGGAAGGTGGCTAGTCCATCATTTATGTAAACTTGTGGATTTGACTAGAAAACTGCAATTAAATAGATGGGGATTGGCTCCCTGCTCTGTTACTCTGTGACTATGTGACTTGGAAAGCTATTTAGCTTCTCTGAGCCCTACGCTCCACATTTAAAAACTGATCCAATTTATTTGATCTGCAGGGCTAAGTGATGATGCAAATTGTGTTCAAGGGCTGCTCACAGTACCTGACATATGATATATACTCAGTGAATGGTTATTGTTATTTATCTGTCTTCAGATCCAGAAAGCAGAAAGTCTGCTTTTGCTGGCCCAGTTTCATGATATCTGGTTGGAAATCTAGGATCCCTAGTGGAAGGGCTTTGGGAAGGATTTGGGCTAAATCTGATAGGTCAAGAGAGTTGAGGACAAGCATGCTTCTTCCATGCAAGGATAGGACTTGGTCAGCTCAATATCTCTCCCTGTTTCCTCTGTCAGGTAGAGAAAATTCATCCTTTGTTTTCCCTCTTTTGTCATCTCACATCTCTACTTTAGCAAGAATGTACTTCATTTCAGGTTTCTTCTCTCTCTGTATTTTCTTACTAATCGTTGTACCCTTCCCATCTGTCACTATTCAAGAATTGTGAGGCCACCTTTAATCATCTCTCTCATCAATGTCTCTTCCTGGCATCTTTTACCAACTGTAGGAAAGCTCTGCTTCTACCCCGTCCCCAGCTCCCTTTGTTTCCATCTTTCCCTTGAGTTTATGTCATTGAATTTCTAGTCATTATTTATCCCTTCTCCATGCCCAGGGAACTCAAATGTGCCATTTCAATCATTCCCCTGTCACCAGAGCTTCCTCTAGGGATAAAGACTGACAAGCTGTGACAACTCCCCTCCCATCTCTCATGTGCCTTTATCAACGTTCACCTTATCCCAGCCATATGGCGCTTTGTCCCGGGCTGCCATGCAATTCTCTTCTCCAGCCGTGAAGAACATCTAAAGAACGCATGCATTGCCGCTACAAATCAGCATGGTAAGCTTTAAGAAGCAGTGTTTTTTCATGTGATTTCCTTCGGTAATAAGGCACTACCAAAATAAAATAGCTAACAATCTGTGTTGTTAAGAAAAAAGTAATTGAATCAGTGCTAGGTAGTCTTAATTTTTTTTAAGTAACTGAATTTTTCTGGTGAGAAACTCAAGTAAAAGTAAGTTGAAAATAATACAAATTAAATAGGAAGAACTAGAAGTTTAAACTACCCTCTTTAGTGATGTAAGTACTATTAAGAACTGCTTTTACTGTTTCTGGATACTAAGTCACCCCTCCTCAAATAAATAAATAAATAAATAAATAAATAAAGCTGCAATCTCATTTCATGACTCAGTGAGTTCTACTAATGGCAAACTTCCAATTCTGTCCATGGGATTTAAAATAAAATAATTTATTTAAAGTTATTGTATAAGTGTACCCGTGGAAATGCTCATTGCCAGGATGGGCTAGTTTCAGTGTTCTGAAATGTCTCTGAGAATCAGAATTTCAGAACAGCACGCTCACCAAATGCTATGTTTCTGGTAGACAAGAAGAGAAAGAGTGTGGGAGGCAGCATCTCAGGCTAGGAGTGCATTGACAGGGCATGGAGGTTTATTAAGCATCCGTGTGCAGTACACTAGCTTCTAACCCCCAGATACTCATCCTCAAATTTTATAGCCTCCAAAACATATTAAAGGGAAATAAAAAAGAATAAAAGAGTATATAAAACTAAGATAAATTATTACTTATTCCAATTAAGTTAATATAAGCAGAGCCTTATATCACCACTATGAAGCCACTGAAAAACTATGGGGGGGGGCACAGAATGCATATGAAAGATGTTCCCTTAGAATCCAGTTTCTTTTTGAGTTCGATACATCAGAGAAAGAGAACGAGAGAGAGAGGAGAGCATGAGCAAGAGAGGCAGTCGGATTCCATTCTAGTGCCCTTTCGGGGAAGTGGCATGATGAGCATGGAGAACTTGCAGCTTCAGTTGAGTGATCACTCACATAAACTCACCTTTTTTTTTTTCTTTTTTAATGTACTGAAGAAAGAAAATGATAGTAAAGCTGTAAACCATAGAAGAGGCTTAGTGGCCTGAACCAAGCACTCATACTTCAAATCCATTAAGTAGGCAAACAAAAGGAATAATCATCAGAGATGATTGATTAAGTAATAAAAACAATTATATAATCATAAATTGTGGCTGTGAATCAAATTCCAGTATCCTTTTTTGGTCACTCTAAATAGAACATTCTTAATTCCTACTAAAAAGATGGGTCTTTTACAAAGTCTTGTATGATTTTTTAAATAATCAATACATGTGTTGATTTACCCAAAGGCCCATATCAATTTGAATTATGGTTGGTAAATCTTTTGAATAATTCCAAATATAACATAGGGCATGTGTTATTCTGAAATATAGGATACAGGTATTCAACTATGATAATAAATGTATGTATTTCAAGTTTGATTCTTGGTTGCTATTATAACTAAAGCAAAATATATGTTTAACCTATATTCACATGTTTCTCATCATCAAGAGATGTATGATGGATGATTTTTTTTTTTTTTTCCTGGAGCAAAGTGAAAAGAGTCCTAGGATTGTAATTAGAAGGGAGGCTGTATTGTCTTTCAGTCAGCAGCTCGACAGATAACTTCTAGGGTAAGGTAGGTTACAAGATTGCTACCACTAAGGTTCTATCATGCTGGGAAGCAACAATATCTTCCACCTTTGTCTCTTTTTCCTGTTTGTTTTTCTACTTATTTATTTCTCTTTTTCTTTCCCTGAAGTTGATTCATCCAAATTTGGGACAGAATTTGGAACCCAATGGCAGTTTCACAGTCCACTTTGCAGTTCTCTTTTTTTGGTAGTGCTTTATCTGGTTTTGGTATCAGGGTAATGCTTGCCTCACTGAATGAATTTAGAAGCTTTCCTTCTTCTGTATTTTTGGGCAGTATGAGAAGAATAGGTATTAACTCTTTTTTAAATGTTTGGTAGAATTCACCTGTGGAAGCCATCTGATCCTGGACTTCTGTTTGTTGGAAGTTTTTTGATTACTGATTCAATTTCATTACTGGTCATCAGTCTATTCAAATTTTCTATTTCTTTCTGGTTTAGTTTTGGGAAGTTATACGCTTCTAGGAATTTATCCATTTCTTCTAGGTTGTCCAATACGTTGGTATAAAAGTTCTCGTATTATTCCCTTATAATCTTTTATATTTCTGTGGGGTCACTTTTTTCTCCACTTCCATTTCTGATTTTATTTATGTCAAAGAGTCTCTTATGACAAAGAGTCTCTCTCTCTCTCCCTTTTTTTTTTTTTTTTTTTGGATGAGTCTGGCTAAAGGTTTATCAATTTTGTCAATCTTTTCAAAGAACCAGCTCCTGGTTTCATTGAACTGTTCTACTGATTTTGTTGGTGGTGTTATTGTTGTTGTGGTTTTTGTTGTTTAGTTTCTATTTCTTTTATTGCTCCCCAATCTTTATTATTTTCTTCCTTCTGCTAGTTTACTCCCTTAGGTACAGGTTACATTGTTTACCTGAAACTTTTCTTGCTTCCTGAGGTAGGCCTGTATTGCTATAAATTTCCCTCTTAGAAAAGCTTTTGTTGCATCCCAAAGATTTTGGTCTATTTCATTTTCATTTGTTTCTGTGTATTTTTTGACTTCCTCTTTGATTCACTGTTTAATAGCCTGTTATTTAACCTCCAGGTATTTGTGTTCTTTCCAGATATTTTTCTTATGATTGCTTTCTAGTTTCATAGTGTTGTGGTCAGAAAAGGTGCCTGGTATGATTCCAATCTTTTTAATTTGGGGAGACTTGTTTTGTGGCCTAACATGTGATCTCTTCTGGAGAATGTTCCATGTACACTTGAAAAGAATGTGTTTTCTGCTGTTTTAGGAAGCGATGTTCTGAATATATCCGTTAAATCTATCTGGTCCAATGTGTCATTCAAAACCAGTTTTCTTGTTGATTCTCTGTTTGGATGATCAATCCATTAATGCAAGTAAGGTGTTAAAGTGCCCTACTATTATTGCATTACTATCAATTATGTTTGCATTAGCTGCTTTATGTATTTGATTTCTCCCATGTTGGGTTTATAAATATTTGTAATTGTTAAATCATCTTGTTGGATAATTATGTGTCCTTCTTTGTCTCTTGTTACGGTCTTAGTTTTAAAGTCTTTTTTTGGTCTGATATCAGTATTGCTATCATAGCTTTCTCTTTACTACCATTTGCATGATAAGTGCTGTTCTATCCCTTCATTTTCAATATGCCTGTGTCTTTAGGTCTGAAGTCAGTCTCTAGTAGACAGCATATAGATGGGTCTTGCTTTTTTATCCATTCTGTCACCCTATGTCTTTTGATTGGAGTGTTTAGTCCATTTACATTCAAAGTAATTATTGATAAGTATATACTTATTGCCATTTTGTTACTTGTCTTTTGGTTGATTTTGTAGTGTTTCTTTGTTCTTTTCTTCTCTTGCTCTTCTCTCATAGTTTGCTGACTTTCTTTAATGATACACTTGGATTCCTTTCTCTCTATTTTTTGCATATCTATTACTAGTTTTTGATTTGTAGGTACCATTAGGTTTATATTTAACCTCTTATGCATATAGCAGTCTATATTAAGATGATGGTTGCTTAAGTCTCAACCCATTCTTTATTCTTCCCTCCCCCCACTTTTTAGGGATATGGTGTTATACTTTACATCCTTTCATTCTATGAATCCCTTGACTGATATTTATAGCTATACTTGATTTTACTGCATTTGTGCTTCTTACTTTTCTTACTCCTGCTTAGCATCTTTCCTTTCCGCTCAGAGTCCCCATTAACATTTCTTGAGAGCTGGTTTAGTGGTCATGAGTTCTTTTAACTTTTGTTTGTCTGGGAAACTCTATCATTCCTTCTATTCTGAATGACAGCTTTGCTGGATAGAGTATTTTTTATTGCAGGTTATATTTTCTTTCAGCATTTTGATTATATCATGTCACTCTCTTTGGGCCTGCAAACTTTCTTCCAAAAAATAAGCGGATAGCCTTTTAAGGTTTTCCTTGTATGTAACTGTTTTATTTTCTCTTGGTGCTTTTAAAATTCTCTCTTCATCACTACTTTTTGCCACTTTAAATACTATGCCTTTGTGTGGACCTCTGTGGGTTGATTTTGTTGGGGTTCTCTGTGCATCCTGGATATAGATTTCTGTTTCCTTCTCCAGATTTGGGGATTTTCCTATTATTTCTTCAAATAAATTTTCTGCCCCTTTTCTCTCTCTTCTCCTTCTGGGATCCCAAAAATACAAATGCTATTATGCTTGATGATGTTGATGTGTTCACTATGTATTTTTATTTATTTTTTTTATTTTTCCTGTTCAGCTGGATTGCTTTCCATTATTCTGCAGGTTGCTGACCCATGCTTCTGATTTCTCTAGTCTACTATTTATTCCATCTAGTATATTCTTAATTTTAGTTATTGACTTCATCTCCAATTGGTTCTTTTTTATGTTTTCTATCTCTTTTTTGAGAGTCTCCCTGAGGTCCTCCACTTTTTCACAAGGCCAGTGAGTATCTTTATGGCTATTACTTTAAATTCTTTATCAGACATATTACATAATCTCCATTTTGTTTAGCTCTCTGGCTGTGCTTTTGTTCTGTTCTTTCATTTGGGACATATTTCTGTCTCATTGTATCTAACTCTCTATGTCTGTTTCTATGTTAGGAAAGTCAGCTATGTCTCCTGCTCTTGTAAGTAGTGGCTTTATAAGAATTGGACCGGTGGTGCCCTGCAATGTCCCGTTTGCCAGAACTTACCAAAGTGTCTCCTGTGTATTGTGTGTATCCTACTTTTGTGGCTGAGCTGCTTTTGTCTTCAGTCCACTCACTTGCAGTGGGTCTTTTGCTAGTTATGGGCAGGGTGTGGTTCCTATAGTGGGTGAGTCTGAGGCCACCTTGGGCCTCATTTGAGTCAGACAAGGCATTTGCCAGAGATGTAGGAGCACTGGATTGTAAGGCACTTTCCCTGTGTTGTCTCCTGAGAAGCTTTAGTAGGTGGATAAGGCCTGGAGTCAGACCTGATAGGTGCACCCAGCCCACTGTGGGGTTGCAGTGGGACTGGTATGTGTGGTTATCATCCCCTTTCCCTGGGTCATAAGTCACTCTGGAGTGATTCTGGCCCATTGGGGCTGCTTGCACACTGCCAGGCTTGCAGCATTGCTTTGAAAGGGCTCTGGCTAAGGACATATTGGAGAATGTAGGCCCACAGGAGAATGCAAGGGTGGGGTATGAAGCGCCACACAAGTTCTGCATAGGTCCACTATAGGAGGGGGCCTACAGCCACCAGAGAAAACTCCTGCCCAGGCTGGCATGGAAGCGGTGTGTCTGCAGAACAAGGGTGGGATGTGCTGTTAATAAGTTAGATGGAGAGCATTTCTGCTATGCTGGTTCTGGCAATGTATATCTGTATGTCTCACCTGGGGGGTTAGGGAGGGAAATGGTGCCACCAGAACTTTTATTCTTAGAGAAGTCTGTCAAAGATCCCTGCCCTTCCAGCACTCGCTCTAAGATTAGTAAATAAATCTCCTCCATCTATACTCCAGGCATTTTTTGAACTGCAGCTTTTGTACTATATGTCAGCAGGGCTGTTTGTTGTGCTGTCTCTTTAGAGGTGGGACTCTGCCTTCCTGACTCTGCTTGCTGAAATTTAATGTTTCTGGTGTTAAGCTCCACTGATTATTAGGCCCCTCTGGTTTTCAAAACCAATTGCTATGGGGATTCATCTCTCCCATATGTGTCTCCAGTGCCTGGGATGCCAGACTGGGGGTCTGGTCTTCTCCCTTCCCTGTGCCCATAGCATCCTTTCTTCCCATGGACAGTCCCATAGATCCATTTGGCTCCTAACTGCATCTCTGCCTTTCAACCCTTTTTAATGTGGACTCTTTTCTACATTTAGCTGTGGAGAGTCTGTTTTGTCAGTCTTTGGGTAGTTTTCTTGGTTATTTACATTGATGTGTGTGCTATCTAGTTGTGTCTATGGGATGAGGTGAGTTTTAGATGGTCCTACTCGATCATCTTCCCCAGATGTCCTGGTCCCAATGCTGTGGTTTTGTTTTTGTTTTTGTTTTTTGTTTTTCCATTTTGACAAACATAACATGGTAATGGGGGATGTTAATAGTGGAGACAATGGGTGAAGGGTATACAAGAGCTCTGTAATATCTTCACAAATTTTCTGTAAGTCAAAAATTATTCCACTATATATATATATATAATTAAGAAAACAGGAGGAGCTGTGGCTGCAATTGTAGTTGATAGATCAACCCTAAAGCCCTTAGCACTGTTTTTTTGTTTGTTTAATTTTAGCTGAAAGTAGACTCCATGAAGACATGTGACAAAAGGAAGCTTATCTATTAGGAGTGCATCATTTCATTCTGAGTGAAGAATTAGAAAAAAAAAATAAGGACAGTGTAAACTTTTAGGATTCTTAGTGTGGTCAGACCTAACATCTATCAGTCACTGAGAAAAGATTAATTGTGGAGGGTTGAAAGGGATACGCACCACACTGACTTCTGAACACGGCTCGAGAGACAAAGCATTCAGACTGTGGCCATCGATCTGGAAGTTGCCATCCCACCCAGAGTGCTTATGATTCATGCTGATGCTTCTGTATCACCTGGCACCAGTCTAGGTGTGTGTCCACTTTGTATTTTATTCTAGGAAGTAATGCATTGGATTCCAACTAGATTCTTGTTTCATTTCATTTTTCACCTATTTAGCAGCTAATAGCTAATAAAAGTAAAGAGGACAGAATGGAAAAACAGCCTTGCTTAAGTTGACACAATAAATTCCCAGAGAGCATGGACCTAGCTAATCACCACACTTGTCATGTGGGGAAATAGGTAAGAAGTTTGACATTTGTACTCAATTGGTTTTACAGGCACCATACCTAGGGTGGCTCGGTGTTCTATGTGCTTCCCTGAGAAATACCAAATATTCGATAAAGGATGCTAAGAAAAAGTAATAATGACCAAGGCAATAAAATTTAAAGTTATGGGTGGGAAGTTTGTTTTTTGTAAAGCATAACCATGGAGAGAACAGAGGGGAGAGGGAATGAGGACAACAACTTGTTGAGGGAACCCTAGAAAACTAAAATTTATTGAAGGGAACACTTGTACACCAATGACTCAGGTGAAAAGATTGAATAACCAAAAGAATTCATAAAATCTAGGCAATTAAAATAATATTTCTAAAAACTTACATATCACAGATCTTGCTAGTCCAGAGTAAGAATATCACAGATCACTGAAATCTAGGATGAACTTCCAGGTAACTTAATATGCCCTTTACATATGGCAATTTATGATTCCAGCATATCTATAAACTCCATTCTGGTTAGCAATTTCAAGTTCTTTCTCCTCAAAGGCCTTTTTCCCATTTTTGACTATTAGCAGTTATGATAAATAATACTAAATTTCACTTCACACTTACTCATATTTGCCTCCTGCTTCATGCATCTTGGCTCAAAAACATAGCCTAGTTTTGTTTTGTTTTTTTTAGAGGATACCTACCTGTGTCTATTCTTACTCTCTTACTTTCCCATCCCTTATATTCAGATAATTTCACCATTTTTAGCTGGTTATATACCACAAAATAAGTCACTAGGCAATTTCACTAAAATTTTGTCTCCATAATAATCTCCTCTAAAGAAAGCTATAGTTATCAACTCAATATCAACGAGTCTGGCAGATTTTTCTCTAATGGAGGTTTCACCAGGGACCATGCTATATAAACATTTGACTGACTCTCATGGTACTGATTGCAAAATTTAGGGATGTATATTAAAAATGTCATAAGTTATCTTAATGACTTATTAGGGAATTTCCTGTGTCATTTCCACTCTGAAAATCTATTATATGCTATGAAATATATTTATAACTCATGCTAAAATAACCACTTCTAAATTTTGAGTAGATACTTGGAGTGTAGGGTACTGGGATCTATTGAATAAATCAATGACCACATTCCATATACTTCTTGGTTTTATACATTTTTATAAAACTCCCCTCTCAGACCTTATCTTTCCAATCTTAAAAACATAATCCCAACTCCTTCTATTACTGCACATTGACATTTTCTTCCTCTTTTCCCTTAGCATATATTAGTCTTTATACAAAAACCCATTCCCCTCTATTGATTATATTAGCTTCCTTTCTTGAACATACCTACCTTTATCTCCATCTTTGAGCAAACTGAACGGCCCACAGTTTCTAAAACACAAACATGACATTATTTTTTTTTATAATGATAAGGGGATGGAAACTCATCTACCAAATCCTTTCTATTAACCTCTGCATGTTATTGATCTCTTTAGATTCTGGTATGTTGGGGGTGTATTTAAGATGAGTCACCTTCAACATCCCCTCTTTCCCATTCTTAGTTCTGCTTCTCAGTTTCCTCTCATAAAAATGTCATCCATACGGAAACGTCATGCTAAAATATGGCAAGATAACTTCTGTGAAAGAATTCATTTTCACTTCTACCAAATTAATCTGGATTGAGACTGAGCCATACAGATAAAATCTTGTTTAATTTGGGTTTTACCATATGTTTTTCTAATATACATTTTAAAACTGAGCAAATCTGTTTCACCGGGACTGGAATAGTTTTATATATAGAAAGATCCTTTGAACAATCTGAAGAGAATAAAAAGACATAAAACCTTTTATTTATCTGAATTATGGTTTGTCTTCTTAGACTAAAAACTCCCTTCTAATAAGGCACATATCTAATTTGTATATTTATCCATTCATTTAACTATTTGTCTGATCATTTGTTCATTCAAAATTTTTGCTGAGCACATTTTATGTAACAGGCAACATTCTAGGTGATAGAAATGAAGTAGAAAAGATAACCCCCTGCACTCTTGGAGCTCACAATCTTCATTTGCACCTTCCTTGGTGATTGATTATTGAATGTTAAATAAAGTAGAAGCTGTAATGATTACAGAGTGAGAAAGTGAGGTATTATTTGATGTGTTTTTGGCTTAGAGGGAAAAAAAAAAAGAAGTTACATCTAAAAATTAAAGGCAGCAAAGGACAGTGATTAAGTAAAGATTCCAGAGCCAGATTGCTTTTGCTACACAGGAGGTATGTGTCCTCAATAAGTTACGTCACCTTTCTGGACCTCAGTTTTCTCACCTATAGACTGTGGATGATAACAGCAGTATCTAAACCCTAAGACTGCTTTAACCCCTAAGGCTATTTTGAGAGTTAACTGAGTGCCAATTTATAAAACACGTTCAAGAATGCCTGTCTGAAAGGAAGCACCCCATAAGCTTCCTTTAAATAAAGTAGATGTCCGAGAGAAAAAAAAGAGGAAAACAAAAACAAAAACAAAAACAGAACAAAAACTGGGAATTAGATCACGAGACAGTGCTTACTGATTCCAATTTCACCGGTGCACTACATTGGGCAGACACTTTAATCTTGCTTTGCTTCTGTTTTCTCATTTTAAAGACAAATACAATAAGATAAACTTCCACTGCCTCTTTCACTTGGGTAGAGTGAGTCCAAATGACTTCCCAATTCCAGAAGAAAATTGTAATATTAGAAATAACACACTCTGCTGCTTTTTTGCCCCATTAGTTGCTTGCTCTAGGTGAGGGTTTAGGCTGGAAAAACACTGGACATCCATGGTTTAGTTTGATAAGGGATTGTATCATCACTGTTTTTGAATGATCCCTATGTATCAGGCATTGTGCAAGTCAGTTTATACACATTAAGTGGTATCTACTGGAATTTTGCATCACGAGAGATTTTGGGTAGTTCAGGATTGCACCTGAGGTCAATGATCAAGTGGCAGAGAATGTTGCAAACCCAAGCTTTCGCCTGCAATAAAACCATATCGTTTGTACAAGAACAGAGGATATTACAAACTTCTACTGACACCATACGTAGCTGCCTTCCTGATATTAAAAAATGAAATATTAAGTGCTGAGTGTTGTGTACTTGTCATGAAAAATATATTAGATAGAAAAAATTATTAAAAGTCATACTTCTCAGGTTAAAATTATTGATGCATTTGCAGTACTTAGTAGCTTGTCAGAGTTGCAGCCTTATTTTACTGTAAACCCACAGGCATATCGTTAGTGTCATCTTTGAAATATTCACTAATTCAATGACAGAACTGAAAATTCTTTTCAGTCTAGAAGGTAGAGCCACCTGTTATTTTGAAAACCTAAACAACGTGTATTTAATACATGATAAAATTAAGAGAGCTACCACTGTATGAATCACAGATGTTAATTGGCTGGCATAAATGTAGAATGATATATTGTACAATCCTGGCAATTATGTCAGAAATCAGTCTGGAGTAATTCATTAACACCTTTTCTTCAGGAAAAAAGGAAGAAGCTGACATCTGTAACTAATATTATGATCTATGTTATTTTACATTATGTTTTTGATTGTATGAACAGTAGGCAACCATAAGATAATTGAATAGCTAATTATTAAAATACTCCATTTTTATATTCAGTCACTGTTCAAGAATGTAGATTCATTTTGCAAATTATAGGTCTTATTCTACTGATGAGGAAGAAGGAAATCGACAACTTTAGGGAGGCACATTAACTCTTTCCAAGCCTGATGCAGCCTGTAAGGACATACTTGATTCTGTACCATAGCAATTGTCCTGGGATTTTGTATAAAAACCAAACCAGTATAAATTAACTCAAAATTTAAGTGTACCAATAACACTGTTACTTAAAATCAAATCACACGCTGCTTAAGCTGTTCGGAAATACATACATACAAATTTACCTAAAGATATATTATTTGTTTGTTTAAACATATTATTAGGTAATTATATATTTAAGGGGACCTCTCTTAAACAACTGTGATGACTATATCCTAAGGTGACCCAAATCATCTAAGCTGACTGCACTTCCACTGAGTATAGTTGGACTTGTAGTCAATAGAATATGGCAAAACTGAGGAGACAGGCATTCCCTTAACATTATTTGGCAGAGGTGATGGAGTACTCTCATGATTAGGTAACATCTTATAAATCTCTGTCTTAGTAGACTAAAGGGAGAGCTTCTCCTTCTGGCCTTGGAGAAATTAGCTGCCATATTGTGAACTGCCTATGAAATGGGCCATATGGCAGAGAAATATGAGTAGCCTCTATGATCTAAGGGTAACCATTGGGTAATGGCCAGGAAGAAAATGGACATCTTAATCCTGTAGCCACAGACAAATTCTGCCGATAACCTAGGAGCTTGGAGGTGGGTCAAGCTTGACCCCAGTCAAGCTCTGATGAGACCTCAACTCTGACTAGTATCTGAATTGTACTCTGGTGAGATCCTAAAGCAGAGAACTGAACAAAGCTACGCTTGGGCTCCTGACCCATGGAACCTGAGAGATAATAAATGTGTATCATATTAAATTTCTAAGTTTATGGTAATTTATTATACAGCAATGGGAAACTAATATAGCAACCTATCATACAGGTCAATATGAGAAATTTCTCAAAGGTCATTTATGCCTCTCCTCTTCCTACGAGAACAGACATTATCAAGCCCACTAGAGAAAATTTCAATTGTCTTCAGAATGGCCCTTTGGAGCCTGAATATTCAATATACATCAAGGATATTATCAGTTCAATTTCTCCTAAGAGTACATTCTGAGCAATATGAAGTTTTCATTCACATGCACAAATGGTTTATTATTAGAGACATGGTAAATCTATGTTAATTCTCTAAATAGTGCTTAAGTGATGAGAAATAGATCTTTTCATTTTTTAAAACAACTTTTATTGAGGTATGATTTCTGTTCAATGGACTGCACCCTTTTGAAGTATATAATTTGACAAGTTATGACAGATGTATAAACCCATAATATTACCATCAGAATCATGAAACAGATCCTACTGGTCAACTCCAAAAGTTTCCTCCTGTCCCCTGTAGCTGTTCCTCCCGTCACCTCCAGCTCCTGGCAACCTGTGATCTGCTTCCTGTCGCTACAGATTCAGTTTGCATTTTCTAGAATTTCATATATGTGGACTCATATGCATGCAATTTTTTGGGTTTTCTGCCTCTTTCACTTGATACAATGTGGATCCTCTAAATTTTTTCATCATGTTGTGAAACTGAAAAAGCAGTGCCCTTAAAACTCAGTATCTTAGCAATCCATCTTTTGGTATCATGACTACAAGTCCCAGTATGGCAATGCTGTGTGCTGCTCCTTCTGCATTCACTCAAACACACCCATGTATATATTGCAGGGGGTTGACTCTTTACAGGCATATGATATTCACCATTCTCTAATGCTTATATATATTTTACAACCATAGATATTTCAATTTCTGCTTGGCTCAAAATGAACAAATTGCTGATCATATTTACAGGGGACAAAATCAATTGGAAGTAAAGTCATAATGACTGCTTACATTTATGCAGTGAATGGCTCTCAGTAATTAACTGACATCATATACTAGAAAAATCAATAAGAAAAATGTCCATGCATATCCTTTCTATTTCATCAACAGAAGTTACTTGCTCTGCTTCTGCCTTAACATCAGGCCACACTGAGCTGCAGAGCTTGGGTGACACCTGTCATAATCAATTAGTCAAGTAGAAAAATGGTGTAAAAACATGGCTTGTAGATTGAGAGCAGTTCAATCACCCTCAAATGTTCCCTCAGGAAATGAAAAGTCTGTTATTCCATTCAGCCACGTTTGATTTGCTGAACATTATTTTCTTCTCCCATTCATGTAAACTAAAATACACAAACAAATACAAGAGACCTGGGATCCTTTTGGGGAGAAAAGAAAAACACAAAATCTTGCCTAGCTGAAAGCAGCTCTCAGCTCCAGGTGACAGTAGCCCCAACTGTAATCACACTTGAAGAGGAAGAATGGATTAAAAATCACCAGCAACACTCACCAAAAAAAAAAAAAAAGATTCCTACAATGCTAGAGAATTTTATCCAGACATAGAATGTAGGATATAAAAAGCAAATGTCATATTTCATTGTCTTTTCTTCATGCAATAAACATGAATTTTTAGATGGCATTCTTGTCCTATGATCCTTAATCCTCAAATCTTAACGTGAGTGTGTTTGGAATGATGAATTTTGACTTTCCAAGTTCTTATTTCATCTTTCTCCCCACTCTCATCTCATGAGCTTAAGGTTGCCAGTTTGGGTACATCATCTTTGGAAGGAAACTTTTTTCTTACGTGGCCCCTCCCCCAATTTCCCCACTACCACCAAAGTCCAGCTCTTGGAACTCAGAGTGGCATAGTTTTTGCTTCAGTCATCCCAATATGCTGAGAAGCAAAGGTTCAGGGAACATGTCTAGCGAACAGATTTAGAGAATCCATTACACAAATGTGTCTTCAACAAGCAATAACAAATGAATGAAAATTTCCAAGCAATTACGGGTTCCTGGTGTTATTTTTCTTGCCAGAAATGATGCCTAACAGAACCGCTAGCAATCTAGCACTAATACCACAGAGGGACTCTAAAGGGTGACGACAGTTATAACCCTGGCACGAAGGAGTAAGAGTACGCTGCCAGGGAATGGGCAAATAGAATTTCCAATTTTGACTCTGATGTTTGCAAACGTCACCTGCATTTGCTGATGGAGAATATCACTATTCTGCAAATCCCACCTCTAGCTACAGTCAGAAACTGGGTTAAATATATCTTTCCTTTGAAATCTCTAGGTGCAAGTAAATGTACCAGGTAAATCACTATAAGGAAATAACATTGTGACAAAATGTCAAAAAAATAATTTCTTTTAACTATAGTCTTCTCACCCCAGAGTCAAATTCTGAACTGGAATAAGCCATTCATTGGGCCCTTAGGTTTTGACCTACCAACAGGGTAAATGAAATCCAGATATGTGTATAAAAACCGTGTCACTCAATGTTACTCTGTATCTTCAATGACCTGCAAAGCAATCTTGTTTATATTTAAGTGTGAAGCTCTAGGAATGTGATATTTTTTGAAAAGCATGTATATTATTTACATATGCTTATATATTTAGATTGAGAGTGTAATTCATAAGCATACAGGGTCCAAAACCCTCTTCATACATGGCATATGAATGCTTCTTCATTATTATTCAGCTAAATCAAGCATAGATTACATAAAACTATAATTAATGTAGAAAAGCTACCGTCAAATGACTATAATTAAGTGTATGTCCTGCTTTATTAGGATTGACTACCCATAAAGATATTTAACACACCTTTGCCTTGTCAACACATATGCCGATGTTCTAACAAACCCGAAGTACAGCAAAATGCAGAAACATCTTTAAAATGCAGATACTCCAAAAAGAGAAGCATCCTCAACTTGCCCCAACTGGCTGGTAATAAATAATTGTACATAGCTCACACATCCCACCCTGCCCGACTCCATTAACCTAGCTGGAACTCCCTAAAAATGGTCTCTTGCTCTCTAACAATATTCATGGCTTCCCCCACTTAACCATTCATGTCATCCCAACTCACATTCATTCCTGACTCCAGCATCTCAACTCTCAATTTTATTCTCTGTGTGACCCCCACCCCCGCCCAGTTCATCATAACTGGCAATATCACTGTATCCCTGGCTCTGACCCTTGGCTTTATCTAAACTTCTCTTGAATAAGTGGTTTCCTATTTAAAGATTTTTAGAGACTCAAAGACGAGTCTTTTAGGGCAATGGTTCTCAAACCGGTGTGCCCTTCTGTTCAGTGTTTTCAGTGGCAAGGAAGAGGGCGAAGTAGTTAATGCACCAGGAATCGCTTTCTCTCTCATCTCTTTCACAATCTTTATAAAATCTGTGTGGCCTATGAAAGGAGGGGATGATCTTACTGATCTTACTGGGTGGTGGATTCTCAAAAGGAGAATCACAGAGAAGGAATAATACCCTGAGAGAAGGGGTAAGACGTGGAGGTGCACTTCTAGGAAACTCTCTCATTACAGAAGGGGTATAGAGTCTGTTACGCACAGGACTTAGCCCAGCCCGGTGGACTCTGCTGAATCTTTAGAAAGAGTTCTCAGCAAAAGAAAAGACAAACAACTACAAGTTTCTGGATTTTCCACTAAAATCTCAGGGATAATTATGCATTTACATCATTTGTATTAAATCCAGTCATGCGAGTGTGGATGGTCTGCCCTGGAATGACTGTTAGGCAACACCTGGGTCTCCCTAGGAGCTTTCTGGGCATCAACAAGACCAGTCCGGGCAGCCGCACTTTGGCCCAGGCTCTGACAGATGTAGAGACATTATAGCAGCAGACAATGCAGAAAGCAAGGAAATGGTAAATGCCATGTAGCAGCTGAGAGGATTACTGGACGCCCACAAATGTGTGGAAATTTGGAGGAAGGATGTCAGTACTTCCTTCATAGTACTGGTGAGTACTGGCCTTTGGCAAAACAAGCTCTAACTGGATTCTCACTCACCAGTGGATTACTCTGCTTCACAGGGTTCTGGGGAAACACCTGACTTGGTCAGGCTTTATACCGTGATGCCCCCTAATGGTGTCGGCACTCATGGCTTCTGACCATCTCTACATAGTTTGTCCCAGACCCATTAAAGGAAACGAAGCCTCACATAAAATATTTGACCTTGGCGTGCCTTCAGAGTTATGTAATTTTGGCTTCTTACCCACAATCTGTGGAGAGCTCTGGGACTATTGCCCCAATGTTCAGAAGAGGAACCCTGGAGTGAACAGCTTGTCTCCGAAGTAAGTCCACAATCCACAACTGCACCACACCTGCACTGCACATAGGTCCCCGTGCCTCTCTGCTCTTCGCATCCCTGCCACCGGTCTGCTTGGGCAGCAAGACGCTGCTGCTCCCAGTAACAAAACTACATTACATTTGACAGCTTAAATGAACAAGAGACATATTAGGATAAAGTATCTTTGACTGCGATAATGTTGTCACAGGAGTCACCCACCTGGAAAGGAAGAATGATAGGAAGACTGAGAATGGATTAGACTGGGAAAAGAAGAGCTAACATGTGGAACACCATCCCTACCCACATTTCGCTGGATCGATTCTGAAAGTCTGAGAGTTTCCGCAGTGTGCTAGAGGGAGCTTTGCTCCAGCTCAGGACGCTCACTGAGCTTAACTGTTCCCAAGTCAGGATTCAGTAAGCTAGAGTTTGGCAGCTTGAAATTGGCCATGATGGGAATATTCACACCACACAAATCAGTCAATGCTACAAATCATGGATGTCTTCCTTATCCTCACATCACTAGTTGATTCTCTTACATTCTGAATTCTCCCTGGGAATTTTGCTTATTAAAAGAAAAAAAATACCACAATTGAATATAACATTGTCTCCATCTGCCAAAGTCCTCAAATTTGGTGGTTCGTGATCACGCTGCCAAAGATGATCACATGAGTATATAGAAGGACCAAAAAGACATACCTTCACTATAAAAGTATCTAAACAACTTGCTATCTACTAGACCAGGATGAGTTGCATGAATTTTTATTTCAGCCAAAATATAAGGTAGCTATAAAAACAAAAAGAAAAAAGAAAAAAAAAAAGAACTCAGGGACAATGACACCGTGTTTTCTAATTCCTTTATAAACTACAAAATTTAGATCATCCATGTTGATTCCCACTGATTTATTTTTAAGATCAATGGCAAATTCTGCCTCTCCTGTGCAGACTCCGTTCCCCATCTCCCTGTGACTTTCTCTGATCCTTCTGAGATGGGGTGGTATTTATTGTCTGTATCACTTAATTGATACTCAGTGTCTGTTCCTTTATGACTTTTTGAGTGTGCCTCTACAACCAAACAAACCTCTTTTGAAATCATGGATGTGCTCATATTTCTTGGTAGCCTGCACCATGGCTAGCTAGTCATAGGTTCTTGATTATGTATGTTGATCAGTGCAGTCGGGATATTTTCCCTACTGGTAATACACATCAACAGTCACACTTGCAGCCAGATCATCGTAATGTCATTTTGGCACATCCTTCCTTGGGTGTCTCCGGCAAGGTCAATAATTTGTCAGCTCTTACCCTCTCTGTTGCTTCCAATATGCTTAAGTTATAACTTGTCTTTATCTTTGTCGGTGAACAACTTCAGCCTCCTTCCGAGATAGTCTAAAAATAAAGATATTTTGCCCAGCAATCCTTAAACCTTCGAGTATTCTTCTCCAACAGATTTATTAGTTATTTTCCCCTTAATAAATTCTATAATTATGGGTTTTCAAAGCCCTTCTTGAAAGGATAAAGAAAAAACTGTGAATGTACTTACTTTTATTTTTTTCAAAGGTAGGACAAGAAAATTATGCTGATGTTGCAGTTCATTTACATTTTAAAAGTGAATGTATCTTTTGTTTGAACTTTTACCCTCAAAGCCCTTATGGTGATGAAGAGAGACTGGGTGCCACCCCTATTCTGGGGTTCTGAAGTTCTTTTGTTTCATTTTCTAAAGCAGTCTTTTAAACATTCTTGAAAATGAACTGAGTGGCCCCACAAGATTCAGCTCTTCGGAAATACTAAATTTGCTCATCAGCAGCAAATACCACAGTTTTCCTCTCACTCACTCTCCCTCAGCCCTCAAGTACAGGGTAATTTGAACATCTTGCATGGATCTATGTACAACTGAAAATTAAAAACACATGGAAATCAAATACAAGTGATATCATTCAGGAAAACAGGACATATCTACAATCAAAGATAAAGAGAAGATGCATGGAGAATGGCACAAGACTTAGCAGAGCAGAGGAACAGCGAGCCTAAATGCATCTAAGACTTTGATGATAAGCAAATGACTCATCCCACAGCTCCCAGGATAGCCTAGTACTATAGAAGACCACGGTGATGTAGGGCTGCAAACAGAAGAGTTGTTTACAATCTTGTGTTAAGCACACCTAGCCCTCTCTACTACCACCTCCACATAGGATAGTCAAGTTACCAGTTCTCCGTTACCTGAGCAGGAGAAAAGAGGTATAGCCTGTGGAGAAACTTAATGAGAAAAACTCTAGACTTGGGAATACCGAATACAGAGAATCAGCAGAGCTAAGTATGAGATTGGAAACAGAAACATTAAATAAAATCTACATACTGTACAAGAGAAGTCTCACACCTCTTCACCCGCTTGACTCCAGAACCTGAGAACCAAATTTATAAACCCAAAGTATAAGATAAGAGGATCTCTGGATAATTTGAACCACTGTGTGGTAAAGACTAAAAGAGGCTACTCTTTAAGAGAACACTCTCAGAAGACAGATGGCCACTTGATTGTCTTAAAGTGAAGTCTATAATTTAATCTTCCTTTCTATAAACACAATATTTTCAATACATTTTTAGTGCTTCGCTTTTAAATATGGATTTTTAGCCTAGGATTTCTAGAATCTGAGGAATCCCTCTGGCAAGAAAGGGACAGACAAAAAGTAAAGGGGGAACTGAAGGAAATATAGATAACATATGAAACAGAGCAAACAGGGAAATAAATAAGGAATAATGGCTAAAATCAAAAACACCAAATAATGAAGATTATGGATAGAACCCTCATACATTGCTGGAGGGATTGCAAGATGGTATTTGATTTTAACCATTTTGGAGAACTATTTTGGAGTTTTTTATAAAGTTAAATATGTGTCTTCCATATGACCTAGCAAATCTATTCCTCAGTATTTTCCAAGAGAAATGAGAACATACATAGTAACAAAGACCTATTTGTGAATGTTTGTAAGCTGCTTTATTGGTAACAGTAAAAAATTGGAAATGGTCCAGTTGATAGAAGAAAATGTGACTTATCTATACAGTGAAATGTTACTTAGCAATAAAATAAGAAAGAATTATTGATACACATAACAACAAGGATGAACCTCAAAAACTTTAGGTAAAAGGAAAAAAAGCCATATCAAAAGATTGATATGAAATCTAAATACAGGCAAAAAAATTACCATATGGCGTCAGAAACCACAAAATGGTGCATGTGTAAAAAGGGAAAGGGAGTAAAAAACTAACTCAGTGAGACCATGAAAGAAAATTCTGGAGGGATATAAATCTTCTATATCCTGTTTTGAGTGGTAGTTACATAGGTATATAAAAATGCATTGTATTACAAATTAATTATGCACTATTTTTTTAAAAAAAGCAAAGTGATGGAGAAGAGAAAGGGTGAGGTATAGGATAGCTAAATATTAATCTGCCATAATAGGAAATCAAGATGTAATATCTTAAAAGTGATAGCTATACATGTATACCATTTCATATATAGAGGCAAATATTAGAAGAAACAACTAAAACTTTGAAAATGATTATCTCAGAGGGGTAAGTTGTCTAGGTTGAAAGCATCTTGGTTTTTCCATGTTCCATTCCTCCATTTGTCTTCCCTTCCTTCTGACTTTTTTTTTTAAAGATTTTATTTATTTATTTGACACAGAGAGACAGCTAGTGAAAGAGGGAACACAGCAGGGGGAGTGGGAGAGGAAGAAGCAGGCTCCCAGCGGAGGAGCCCGATGTGGGACTCGATCCAGGAACGCCGGGATCACGCCCTGAGCCGAAGGCAGACGCTTAACGACTGTGCTACCCAGGCACCCCCCCTTCCTTCTGAGTTTAATAACCTTTCAAAAATATGTTTTTTAATATTGTCTTTCATAACAATAAAACTAATTTTAAAAGTTAATGTAACAGAAGACATGAACAGACATTTCTCCAAAGAAGATATACAGATGACCTACAGACATGAAAAGATTCTCAACATCATTCATCAGTAGGGAAATTCAAATCAAAACTGCAATGAGATACCACCTTATACCTGTCAGAACAGCTGAAATCAAAAACACAAGAAACAACAGTGTTGGTGAGGATGTGGAGAAAAAGGAACCCCCATATGCCATTGGTGGGAATGCAAAATGGTGCGGCCACTGTGGAAAACAGTATGGAGTTTCCTAAAAATAGAACCACTCTACAATCCAGTAATCACAGTACTGTGTATGTACCCAAAAAATACAAAAACACTAATTCAAAAGGATATATGCACCTTTTTGTTTATTGCACCATTATTTACAATAGCCAAATTATGGAAGCAGCCCAAGTGTCCCCTGAAAGATGAATGGATAAAGAAAATGTCATATATACATACAATGAATTATTATTCAACCATAAAAAGATGAAATCTTGCCATTTGCACTGACAGGGTTGGAGCTAGAGAGTATAATGCAAAGCAAAATAAATCAGTCAGAGAAAGACAAATACCATATGATTTCATTTATCTGTGCAATTTAAGAAATGAAACAAATGAAAAAAGGAAAAAAAGAGAGAGAGAGAGAAACCAAAAAATAGATTCTTAACTATAGAGAACAAACTGATGGTTACCACAAGGGAGGTGGGTAGGGGGAGGGGTGAAATAGGTGATGGGGATTAAGGAATGTACTTGTCATAATGAGCACTGGGGGCTGCACAGAATTGTTGAATCACTGTATTGTACACCTGAGACTAAAATAATGTTGTACGTTAACGACACTGGAATTAAAAGAAAACCCTTAATAAAATCGAAGAAAAAAAAGTTAATGCAACAAAGAGAACAAACCAAAACAAGAATATCAGCTTTCATTGAGAGCACTGAGTATTGAGTTTCATAAGAAATGGTTTGCACATTCTAATAGTTGATAACAATCTATCTTCAGATGTCACTGATATCATTAGGATAGGACAGAGGCAAGGATGGAAAAAAGGAGATGAGAAAAGTCTCCATATTACCATCAGACGCCGGATGGAAGGATGTGCTTCTAAGCCAAGTTGAGCTGAGTCTATGCACTCGTTTTCTGTGTTACATCTCTCTTCGAGGTTGGCCATATTATTTTTAGCAAAATAAAATAAAAAGCTTAGGGGAAAATAAACATATTTATGTAAAATCAGCAAAGTTCATGGTATAGAACAGATGTTTAAAAAAAGTAAGCAATCTTCCTCTTTAAGGTAAATAAGAAAAGAGGTTGAGTCCATTACCATCAGGACATATGGCTGATGTGACCTTAGGTTTATATTATTCATATGTTTAACAAAATTAATCATTGCTTAACACTCAAAGAGTGCTATCTTTTTCAACGAGCCGCCTTTGCAGCTAATATTCCAAAGAAGTTGAAGTTATTAAAACAATTTTTTGGAACTTTTTTTGGAAATTGTGTTTAGAGTTTGTGGTATATAAATAAATTATGAGAGATTTTGGTGCTTTTAAGATTTTAAGAGAAAACAAAAAGCAAAACAATAATTTGGTGCCATATGCGGTGAATAGTTTGGTGTTCCAGCTGAATGGCTCACTTTGCATTTATGGGGAAAACAAGGTATAACTATAAAGCAATGACAGTGTTTTACTATAGGCTTGTGCGCTAACTGGAGTTACTTTTAAAGGCAGAGTTCCAAAAACATTCAAAGTCATTTTCCAAAGGAACTACTTGGAAGGAAAACATTCATGTAGACATTGAAGTTAATCAATGTTTTTGGTGGCGAAGTTCTCATTAGTTCAAAGCTACATTTTATGTCTGCCAAGCATCAGCAGATCCAAATGATACAAATTAAAAACAAAAATCCTTAAATGGTGGTGGTGACAGTAGGGATCGGAGCGGTTCTCTAGCATTTGCTAGATTCAGCACCACTGAATGTAGATTTCCAAAGTCCCTGTAGACTGAGAAAACAGTGTTAAGATTTAGAATCCAGTTTAATAGAGAGCACCAAGGCAAACTGTAGGGCTTCCAAGTTTGGCCATTTCCAGGAAAGCATGAGGGAAAGTATGAGCCAGTGCCATCTGAATAATCGTCCTGCTCATTAACAACTAGCAGCCAGTCCAGTCTTTTGGGGGCATCTCTCAGTAAATCCTTCCAAAAATCATTGCTAAGACTGATCTCTATCTCACAGGTGTTGAGTCTGAAAGAGATGAGTCACCACTTTGCCAGACTTTGTTTCCTAGGACCCCTCCGAGTAGTCACCTTTTTTCTTCTGTGTCCTCAGTTCTTTAAAGCTAGGGAAATTTGGCATAAAATACTGGGTATATAATAAAATAATTCTGAAGTAGACAGCATGAGTCTCATTTTAAGCTCTCATTTGTGATTTTCAACTTTTGTTTTTCTTCCCAGTGATTTCTACGTTTCAGAATGATGCCTGTCAACTCAAATGCCATAGCTATTTCTTTCTTACTTAGGCTCTCATTTGACCCAAGCATCTGGATGATGCCGGCATTACAAGAAAACAGTGACAACAAAGAACATGAACTTCAAAATGAACAGTTCACAGTGATAGGTATTAGTCTGTGCTCCTTTTTATTCTCCACAGATTTTGTATTTATCCAGAACAAACAGGTGGGCAAATGACATCAATAGGAAAATCAATGAGCAGTCTAGAATATGTGTGCTGTTCCAAAGTACCTGTGTTTTCTCCCAGCTGTTTCTTATGTTTTAAAGCCTGAAAAGATAATACTAACTGCTCCTAGCAACAGCTCAACATAGTGTCTCAAGTAACTGTCACAATGAATAACATAATTTCATAATAAAATAAAAGGAAAGTACTTCCAAGCTTATAAAAGTTGCATCATCTACTAGGCTGTCTTATTTTTGTTAGGCAATGTATTAGCTAAAGAGAGTGGGGGACAATGTAGAAATGCTCTCTTGCTAAAAAATTCTAGGCACAAATAAGATCCCAGAGGTTAAAAACATAGAAGTAGTCTGCAAAAAGAAACCTTCATGTTAAAAGGAAAATAAATTCAAGAATTGTTAATTAAAAATTCTCAGCTTGTACAGAATGCTTTTTGAACACTGTGTCATTTTGGATTCACCCATATAATTGTCTTTATCTCTAACCCACCCCTGCACCTTCTCCCTACCCCCAGTCCCTTTATCTAGTTGACTAGTATTTCCCCCTCAGTTCTCTTTGAAACATCTCTTCCTCTTGAAAGTGCATTGCTAAGGAAGGCCCCCTTTCTTATAAGTCCACCTATTATCATGCATTTCTTCTTAATACACACAATGATTTACTATTACATGTTCAGTGTGTCTGTTCCCCGTTCAGCAAGCTCTCTGCCAGCAGACACATCCACTCCTTCTTGTACGTTATGTGCTGTCCTCTGAGAACTCATGTGTCAAGTCACGCAATAATAATATAAAAAGATCATCATGTCTGTATGTGCACTTTGGGGTTGTGATCCGAGTTGCTGGTTTGGCCTGGTTACAGATGCACTGCTTGGTGCCCAAGAACCAGATAGTTGGGAATGAAGGCACCTTCAGTACCATGACAGCTTATTCTACTGCTTATTCAATTGCTTGTAATCATTTGGTGTGGAAAATCCCTGATGGTCACTTGTTTGGTAACCATTTGGGGCCAAACATCAAACCCAAAAAAGGTTGGAAGGATCTATAAGAGTGAGTACTAATAATAGGAAAATTGCTAGAAGAAATAATAATGAGAACATGCAATTTCAGAGAATGGGAAGATGTGACAAGGGAGCCCAATGCAAGAATTTTGAAGCAAAGAAAATGCAAGTTGCATCTGGCAGAGTAAGAGTCAAAATGACGCTTCATAGTGTCCTTAGGGTTGTGACAGTTATCACAAACAGAGTTACCTGACACAATGCTAATGAGAGAAGACATGCTCCATGAAAGAGAAAGGTGCAATTTTGCAAAAGAGATAATGAAATAAAGCTCCTAACATCACGGGAACTATTGCTTCAGTAAAATCCATCCAACTTTCTCAGATCAGCAAATTATCATGCACTAGATGTTTGATAAAATATTACTTCCCTAAGTTATTTTAGGTGCTGCTTAAAATAGAGTGGCTTACCATTAATGTTAAACTTCCAGGTTTTAAAAAAAAAATGTTTCAAGATATAAGTGTAATTGATCAAAATTATTCAAAACCTCCAGGATATTTTTTTTATGTTTGGAAGGATTCTTTAAAAAAAGGAAATGATTATAATGAAAACATCATATTATTCTGGGAGCTGCAAGAGGCCCAGAATGAACATCTGAGCACTGACCTTCTCTCCCACTCTCTTTGGACTATCTTACAGAGAGATGGATTCCCTGAAAAAGTAACCTTCCATCTTAAAGACACAAGTGGTATCATGAGAATGAATAGAGCTTAAAAATTGTGGTGGGGCTGGGGTGAGTGGGAGGTTTTTCATTACTTTCCTTTGCCACTAAAAACAAATTTGCAAATTTAACAAAAGATTTTGAAGAACTCCAAAGAACTCCACTGATGACTACGAGCCTGATAGTATTTGAAATGGACTGGTATTTGATTATGTCTGCAGTATGTACATTTTTTCATCTTTAACTTAGAAATGCTTTCCAGTAAACATTACATATCTACAAAATTATGGTTTTAACTTGTGAAGCTTGTCTTTAACCAGTCCCTTAATTTGGAACAATTAACCACAGCATTCTAAAGACTGAACATTCATTAAATAAAAAGTTACACCTAAACAGATAACAAAAGGTGGGGGGATGATTGGGTATCTTTACTAGCACATTTTTATCCTTATCACCATCACTTTCAATCACGCACTGTATTGATTAGTTACCCATCAACTCCTATCTTAAAACTCTGGGCAAATAATTACCAAATTATGGTTTTAACTTGTGATTTAACTGGTGATTTCATCATCCAGAAAGCAAAGAAAATGATGAGCAAAATGGCTACTTGGGACTTAATTCCAGCCAAGGAGAAAGAACAGGAAGATGAGATGGATGTGAGAGGAACACTTGGAGAAAAGGGCCATATCCTACTGGAGTGCTATAATCATGGGTGGAAGGGATGGAGACCTTGACTAGACATGGAAATGATTTTTAAAAAAAGCAGAAAAGATGGAAGAAAGGATAGAAAGAATGAAATCAAGAAAATCAAAGAGAGTAAACATGACCTAATTTTCAAAAATTCTAAAAGGAAAATGTCTTCATAAGAAAGGTCAGTCCTATTTAAAAATATATATATATAAATAACTATGCATCCTTAAATTATCTCAAGAGAAAAAAAAATAAGAAGGTATTGAGAGAACCTTATTAGAGGTGATTGCTCATAGAACTTCCCAGGGAGACAATTCATTCATTCATTCATTCATTGATGAGAGAGAGCGTGTGAGTGGGGAGGGAGAAGGAGAGAGAGAAAGCTTCTGAAGCAGACTCTATGCTCTACACTGAGCACAAGCCTCACAGAGCCCCAGGGAGGGCTCGATCCCACCACCAGTGGTGCTCAATCCCACCACCAATGGGGCTTGATCCCACACCAACGGATTCACCAACAACAAGATCATGACCTGAGCAGAAACCAAGAGTCAGATGCTTAAAAGACTGAACCACGCAGGTGACCCCTAGTGAGCTCAGATTTAAAGAGAATGGATTCCAAAGCCCTAGAGCATCATGCAGGGCCTCTGGATAGGGTACCGATCATCTCTCCATCTCCTTCACACCCACCACCAGGCCCCCACTACTCCCCGCTCAAGGTCCCTTAGTTCTTGAAGGTTCTGCTTCTTCCCCTCTTAGGTCTTGGTCCATATTGGTCCCCAGTCCTGAATCACCAGCACCTCACCCATCATTCCCTCCACTTTATCCAAGCACCTTTTGTGCCTCTTTGAGACCTCAGCAAGAATGTATTTCCCCAGGAAAGTCTGTGTCCAATCGCCTTTACATAATTCTCCCAGCATTCTCCAATTTATTTATATATTATGATATATTCTTCCAACACCCTCCACTATATATATATTTGCAGTAATTACAACAGCTCTAATAATATATGTGAAGGGTTTTTTGACTGACATCTGTCTCCCACACTAGAATATAAGCTCTATGAGTCCAGATGCAAAGTCTGTTTTGCTCATTCTGAGAGGTCCTACATCCTTATGGGCATTAGCCCATATTATACACATGCAATGCTGAATTCACAAGAAAATGACTGAATATCAAAGATAGAAGAAGGAGCATTTAACAAGGATGTGTATTCAAAAAGGAGATAAAACTGTTAGAATAATCACAGGAAGGCTAAAGGTCAGAAATAGCTGGCCTTTGCAAAACGTGGGAAATAATCAAGATACGGCTTTTGTAATAGCTAGTTATTTTTAAAAAAAATCCTCCCCTTCTATCTGCTTCAAAAATAACCATGATGTTAATACCTGAGAAGTCCTGTGACATTCCCTCTTTAAGGTCAGACCATAGGGCAATTTAATTAAATCCTGAATCGATTCTGGCAGCTAAAGGGTCCAGTCTCATGGCCTAATGGTAGAGCAAAGCTAATATGGTCAATCATGTTTACTACATGTTTTCTAAGATAAAGTTTTTTCTAGACTATTGAATTTTACAGAAATAAGGGAGAACCGGCAGAGGAAATTTATCTTAATGAAATGCTGTGTTCCCCATTAAAACAACAGTTTTTCACAGACGAGAAGAAATGCAATTGTGATAGAAATGGTAGGGGGGGTTACTATCTATACACCTGCATTAATTCCTGTTCATTTTTTCAAGAGATGATAATGTATTTGTTTACACTGTTACCAGACGCCACAAATCTGGATGAAAAAAAAAGTTCTTTAGTAATAAAAGAATAAAAAAATACTTTCATTTCTATTCCTATATCTACTATAGTAAAATCAGTGCTTAGTGTCATAGCTGTGACCAGTTACAACATTTCAGGCCACAAGTCTTCAGTTACGCAAATAACCTCTTGGATTTAATTTACATATAAGTCAGCTTGAAAATTGAAAAGTATGAAATCATTCACTCAACTAGTCAAAACTCATGTAGCAATTGGATACAAACAATTAGAGAAGGAACAATTGAATAATTTCACTTATTAATTCTAAAATATAAGGTTGCTGTGAGGAATTTAGAAGGGGGTTTTTGAATTATTCTCTTTCTCAATATAGTTTTTGCATAGAACCTCAACGTGTTCAGCATCAAGTGGATCCGCAAAGCATCCAATAAATCATTTTATAAAAATGTAACAGCTTTTCATTAATAGAATTAAAGTGAGATTTACAGGCCAACAAGCATTCAGCATAAAGTCTGTACCTCAAGTCAAGTTTCTTAGCTTCTCTGGCTTATAGATTTTCCATCAGTACAATTTGTATAAATTAAAGATTTATTATTAATATTATAAAAGATAATATATGAGAAACTATTAACCACAGTATTGAACATAATAATCAGCTGATATTATTTATATTGCATTATATTTGCAAAAATGGCAAAAATGTGAAGTTTAAAAATGATAGCTTTGACATCCCCCAAAATTTAAAAAGTAGATATGTAAGTATTATTTTAGCAGGTAAAATACTTTAAAAAAAAAGAGAGAGAGAGAGATGATGGAAGTATTAGTTCAAATCAAAATCACCAAATATATGCATATAATTGTAAGTTTACATAATGCATTTGAGACAGAGGCTCATGAATATGAACAGGGCGGCAGGAGAAAATGAGCACATATGTCAAAAATGCAAGAAATGAGTGGTGACACATCACTTCATTTGGCATGTGCTATAATATTTAATGAAATTTTCACTCTCAGGTGCAGCTCACATTATTTCACATGTAGTTTGTTGAAATAATACTTTGAATTAAAAGAGGCTTAAATGGCCCTTAATTTACCTTTGGAAAGCTATATCCCTAATAATGTGCTTTTGTTTCCAATCTCTCATTTTTCACGTCTAACCAACTCTGGCTCTTCTTTGGTTCCTTTCTAATTTTCTAACTTTATCATATATGAAACAAATGAAACGTGTGTGGGAAGATGGCTTTACGGCATCTCACTATCCTTAACTTTCTCACCAGATTTCACAGCAATCTACATATTTAATGAAGTGTTAAATATGCAATTTGTATTTTGTTTCCTTAACGATAAAATGTATTTCCTCCCTTAATACTTTCCATAGAATATGGTAAGTAACAATTCCAGTAATCATGATAGTCTTACTTCAATGTATATCTAAAATTTCAGTAATCCTTGCCCTGGTGTAACTTGCCCCAAACAAACATCTATAAATTTAAATATAGTTTCCCTTTAAACATTCTAACTGTAAAACATATTTTCTATCAAGAACATTCTCCTCCCACCCAACCAAGAAGGAAAAAAGGGTACTGATTAGAAACTGTGATTCCAGCTTTAACACGTACAGATGTAGACTTAAAACAAGTCTATAATTATCAGGCAGCATTTTAAATAATTTAGCAGCAAGATACATCATGGCTTGTGGCTTTATTCTATAACAGCATTCCAATATTCATTATTCATAATCATTACTGTTCTTATTAGCAGAGCATTTTTTCCTCTGACTTCCTTGTAAATTCACTTTTGCTGAGCATAAAGGTAAGCAGAGCATAGAGTTAAACTGTGTTATGTAACCTTCTCATTAGTGTACATATAGCTTCTGGTTACTAAGTAAGAGTTGATTCTTACCTGTGTTAAAGAATGAAGATATAACATTTTATTTAACTGAAGATAGTCTTATCCAATTGCAAATTGCCTGATGCACTTCTTTTAAAGAAAATCTACACCAATTAAAATCAACATTCCCCTTTTAAGATTATATTATAAATTTGAAGTGCATTTTAATTATATTTCAGGCTAATTGAGGAAAATGGATAGTATTTTATAAGACAAAACTCTTCATACATACACACACACACACACACATACATACACACATATATGACCATAAAGCAAAACATGCAAAGATTTCAGATATGATATATTCTCATTTCAGAATTTGTAGAAACTACTAAGATTCCTTACATAAAATTAACCTGTTAAAGTTTATGTTTAGAGATTTCCAGAATTTGAAAAACATAATTATTGTTGAAATATAGCTAGATACATAGCACAATTTGTGCACTGTTTAAATTTCTGATAAAACTCAATTCATTAAAAATTTCAGGGTAGTAAAGTTGCTTGGGATGCAATTTTCAATCCATTTTTTCTAAAGCAAAGTTGAATTAATAGTTATCATTCAACATTGGATTGTTCAATTTCCATATTATATGGGTAAATTTGGACCTTCCTTTTCTCAATCTCATCGTTTCCAAGATTACAGGATATAGAGGTTAGAGAGAGTAGTGAAAACAATACACAATATGTAAAGACATAAAAACACTAAATTAAGGAACACCAACTATGATGATGCGACCCTCCTATTCAATTGCCTAAGAGGTTACTACACATTTTACAATAACGTGACAATGATGATAAGACAATGACAATGGAGCAGATCAAGAACAATTTTGATGGATATATGAAACCTTCCATAAGAAAAACTGATAGAATCAGAACACAAACACTGAAATATATTTATCACATACCTTTCCAAATCAATTCTGACTCAAATTATAACTGTCAGAATTTCAGGATGTTTAAATAACAATGCGGAAGGTAAAAATCTGTCAGCTGTCTGTCTGCTGAGGGTTCTAATTTCTACAGGGGTAATACTGATCTTACTCCACTCTTCCTGAGCAGACTGATGCTGAAGATGGAGGCCTTGGTCAGCCACATGCTACTTGCTGGTTAAGGAGCTGGGCCAGGGAACATCCCAAAGAAAGCTAAGTATGCAAGAGATAAGATTGTCAGGACAATATAGGGATGAGAATTTGAGTAGTAAGCACCTGAAAAGAAGGCAAAGGCAGTAAAGCAAAGATAAGACCAAAGAGCTTGATATAATAGATTTCTCTTTGTAGCAGAGACAGAGGACTTGTGCCAATGGGACAAAGCTTCCAAAAGCATATCATGACCCATTATAGTTACATTCAATGGGTATTTATTGATTTCTTTGTGCAATGTTTTGTGATAGATAATTCAAGGGGTACTGCATATATACACTGCAGTATCTTCCTTAAAATGCTAAAAATAATACAGTGTAATAATTCTTTGGAAGTGCAAGAGGAATGACACATTCTGCCTCATGGGGTGGGGGGAGGGATCCATGGAAGATGTAACATTAAAATAAGGCCTGAAGGGTAAGAAGAATTTTACCTGATAGAAAAAGAAAAATAAACAAACAAACAAACAAAACTAAAAATACCATTCTATCATGTAGGCACATGGGCATTGCACATTTATAAGTTGATAAGAGGCAATAAAATGCCTCAGTATAGGTTTTGGTGTCAAAAAGACTTAAGTCCTATTTTGGACTCTATCAATACCAGTCATGGTTTTTCTTTTCTATAAGCAGGGAAAACGACATTTATTTCATAGAGTTATGATGCGGATTCAATGAGATAATATATTTACAATACTCAGTGCATTGGCTGCCACATATAAAGGATTTAATGTACCATATCCATTAATACAAGCACCATAACCTTTTAGTAAATTGAACAATTATAATGATCATTCACTCAGACTCAGTAATCCCACTTCTGGAAATCTTCCCAAAGGAATTAATTTAAACAGTGAAAATTTTAACAATATGCACAAAGGCAATCATCTTAGTAAAAAAGCTGAAAGCAACAGAAGTGTCCAAAATTTGGTAAAAGTATGGCATGGAATAGTCACTCAAATAAGGTTTTTTTAATCAAGACATCTAAAATTACAGTTATAAAATTATGCACTTTATAGAAAATATTTATGATGCAGTGTTATATGACAAAAGTAGTATGCAAAACGTATACATTATAATTGCAGTGATCTAAAAATACACGTAGGAAATGATTTGGAAGAAAATATTGCCAGACATTAATGATAATTATGTTACTAAGATAATATTATTAGAGGCCTTCTTTTCTTTTGCTTGATTCAAATAGGCTTTATAATATGGTTATACTACATCTATAATAAATTCAAATTGAGATAGAGCAGGGACTGGATGCAGGTCTGCTCATCCCTAACCACAAAATCCACCATCCCTTGGCTAGACCTATGGAAGGAAGAGCAAAACCATGTGTTCCTCAGTATTATATTTCAGTAATATGGAAATAGGCTCCTCACCCAAAGAGGAAGCCCCAGGGCAAGAACCAGTCTGCACCAAGATGGATCCCAGCACTGGCCTTTCACTGACTTTCTCCTTCATTTTCATACTTAATATCATACCTAGGGATGGAGATTTAACATACTAATTGGACATGTGACACACGAAGAAGTATGACCTTCAGGTGTGCAAGGGCCAAATATCCCCACCTTTGCACATTCAGCCTTACCCTTTTCCCACATAGAACTCTCCCCAACCTCTCCTCAGGGAGCTAGCCTGAGGACTCTTCCCTTTGCGCTGTCTCCCTGGTGCTCCAGCCTAAGTCCCAATAAAGCTTTGCCTGGAACTCCCATTTGGCCTCTTCTCAATTTCTGCTTTTAGAGAGCCCAAGGGACCTGTTCAGTATTTGGAATGTGCTCGCTCGTGTCATCTTCCAATCAAAAGAGGTGTTTATAATGATATTGGATGACCCATGTCAGAGCTGCCGTGAAGCAGGGGTTGGTAAAGGATGGCCTATGGAAGAAATCCATCTGGCTGCCTGTCTATGTAGCCTGTGAGATAGGAAGGATTTTTACATATTTAATTGGTTGGGGGAAAATCAAAAGAATAGTATTTCATGACAGGTGACAATGATATGAAATGATATGATATGAAATTCAAATTTCAGCGTCCATAAATAATGTTCAATTGGAATGAAAGCATATCTATTCTTTTAACCTGATTTCTATGGCTGCTTTTGCTTAATAACGGCAGAGTTAAGTAGTTGTAACAGAGACCATAAGGCCTACAAAAGCCCAAAATATATTCTTTTTTTTTAAGACTTTATTTATTTATTTGATACAGAAAGAGAGAGAGCAGAAGCAGGGGGAGCAGTAGGCAGAGGGAGAAGGAGAAGCAGGCTTCACATTGAGCAAGGAGCCTGATGTGGGGCTCGATCCCAGGACCCTGGGATCATGACCTGAGCCTAACGCAGATGCTTAACCGACTGAGCCACACAGGTGCCCCTCAAAATATTTTCTATTTGGCCTTTACAGAACATGTTTGCTGACCCCTGCTGTAGGGGAATCATTTTAATTGAAACCTGGTTGAAGTATCCAAAATATATAAAGAAATTATACAACTCAACACCAAAAAGCTCACAAATAATCCAGTTAAAAAATGGGAAGAAGACATGAACAAACATTTCTCCAACGTAGACATACAGATGGCCAACAGAAACATGAAAAGATGCTCAATGTCACTTATCATCAGGGAAATGCAAGCCAAAATCACAATGAGACATCATTTCATACCTGTCAGAGTGGCTAAAACCAAAAATACAGGAAACCACAAGTGTTCATGAGGTTGTGGAAGAAAAGGAACCCTCGTGAATTGCTGGTAGGAATGCAAGTTGGTGTAGCTACTGGGGAAAATATTATAGAGGTTCCTCCAAAAGTTAAAAATAGAGCTACCCTATGAACCAGTAACTGCACTACTGGGTATTGACCCAAAGAATATCTAATTCGCAAGAATATATGCATCCTCATGTTTATTGCAGCATTATTTACAACAGCCAAATTATGGAAGCAGCCGCAATATCCATCCATAAACAAATGGATAAAGAAAGATGTGGGGTGGGGTGTGTATGTGTGTGTGTGTGTGTGTGTGTGTATATATATATATATATATATATATATATATATATATATATATGTAATGAATTTGTTGCCATTTGCAACAACGTAGATGCCTCTGGAGAGTATAATGGTAAGCGAAATAAGCCATCCAAAGAAAGATGAATACCATATGATTTCACTCATGTGGAATTTAAGAAACAAAACAAACAAAAGGAAACAAAAGACAAATCAAAAAACAGACTCTTAACTATAGAGAACAGATTGTTACCAAAAGGGAGGTGGGAGGGGGGTGGAATAGGTGAAGGGGATTAAGAGTACACTTACCTTGATGAGCACTGAGGAAAGAACAGAATTGTTGAATCATTATATTGTACACCTGAAACTAATATAACTGTATGCTGACTATACTGGAATTAAAGACAAACAAACAAACAAAAAACCTGGCTGAATTTGAATATCCCTAATTCAATCTTTAGGATCCTTCAAGCTTAAAAGTTCTCTTATTCTCTGACAGCCATCTGGATGTAAGTGGCAAGTGAGAAACCATGGACTTTGAAAAAGCGATGCAAATTGGACAGCTAAACAGCCCCAAATAGCCAGCAGCAAAGAGACTGCTTCAAACAGGGTGGTGGCAGAACGAGTAGTGAACTAGATCTTAACCCTGAAGCTTCTTTCTGACCCATCCTCCTCCACTCTTATTCTTAAATGGAGTTTAGAATGGGTAGCTTTAGTCTGATCCAAATGGAATTGATGTTTTCTTAGGTCAAAAACCATCCAATACTGGCAATTTCATATAGCGCAAGTAAATTTAGGAGACAAAATTGCCAAAAGGGAACAGATTTTGCCACCGCAAAATACGTCTCTTTGGCATAAAGATTATTTTGAGCTAAAGGCAACAGAAACTCAGCTGATTTAGGAAAAACTCTTATCAGCTTCCCTCAACTGCCTAAATTTACATTAGAAAGGGGGCCTGTACCGGGAAGACCGTTATCATCAGAGAAACCTTTTTACGTAAGAAACTTACCTACAGAAGAGAGCAACCTCTGTTTTCCAAACATCTTTTTGTGAATCATCTTCTTTTCCTCTGTATCCCCAGGCCCCTACCCCTGTCTTCAGCTCAGGATGTTATATAAGCCTCAATTACCGGCTGCCCTCCAGGCCTCATATTTTTATGGGGCTCCTGTACTTAGGAAATGTGTTTGTTTTTCTCCTGTTATTATGTGTTATATCAATTTAATTATTAGACCAGCCAAAGAATCTAGAAGAAGGGAAACTTTCCCCGCTTCTATACTACAAAGGCAGTTTCTGACTACACAGCCGAAATAACTCTCAATTTAGAAATGAATTAAATTATCTCATATAAGCAAATTTTAATGAAATACAGGTGCTTTAAATTGAAAATGTTTAAAATGTTTTGTATTTCAGAGCTTAGATCAGATACTTTGTTTTGACATTTGAAGGATTTATATATGCATTAGACTGGGTTTTCATTGATTATAACTTTCCATCTCACAAATAGTTCAATGTGAATTTGGTTATTTAAAAGTTCACTTGATGGGCTGGTTGAAAAACTAAACTATTCCAGTCACAAGAGAAAAGAAATTTATTTTACTTTTTCAAAGCTAACTTAATATAGGGTATCTGCCCTTTAGGTCTAGATGTAGGAATTAGGGAAGTGGGTGAGATAAATGTGGACTGTTTTTTTAAAGGTTAGCTATATATACTATAAATTAAGAAGAGGTGAGAAATCTTGAAATTGATAGAGAGTCTCAGAAAGATTAATTTTTTGCTAAGAACAAATTAGCAGTATATGATATTGAACAGGACATAAAACTCAATCTTTTGCTGCAAACAATTTTTAATAATTCTTGATCTGAAACTCAGGAATACTTTCATGATTATGTTAAAAATTCAATAATGAATAGCTGGAACCATGTATAACATATCAAAAAAGGGCAGAATTAACTTTATAAAACAGTGACAAATAAAACCACTGAACTAAATTCAAATCACTCCATTGTTGCAAATCTGGCTCCATCTAGATTTTTTACTAAATAACAGGTCAGCATTATTATAATATTATTGTATTACATATAATATTATCATATCATATATAGCTATTATGTGATATGTTCCTTCAGCCCATAATGAGAATTGAACTAATCCATCAGTTTATCATCTCTGACTTATTTTCCCTGGTCCATCTTTCTACATTTCCTACAACTCATAGTTTATATTCCTGTGATTACTAATCTGGAGAATAAGAAGTAGTGAGAAAAAAATTTTCTTCAAAGAAAATTGTTAATCCTCCCATTAAGACATCCGATAATGGCATCTTAGCAAACAACAATAACTTGTTTCAATTCCATGTTGATGTTACTTTTAACGTTAAAGAATGAAACGAATATGTTAAATGAATGAAAATCCTAACATGGACCTAATTGTCAAAGAAAATGCCTATCAGTTTTATGTCCAAAAGAGTTATATAAACTCTTTTTTGTAAGTCAAATATTGCCTTACTTATGAAAATACAACCATTTTAGTGTTTATATTTTTCACAACTACTGGCTAAATTGTAATAATCAGATGCGTAAATCAAATCTAAGAGAGAGATTCAATGGCCCAGTTTTGAAAAGAATTTAGAAAGATGGCTGCTAGTCATTTCATTAAGTTAGGCTACTACAGCTTTCCATTCTCCTCCCTCCCTTAACTAAATACAATATGCACACACATACACACACCAACTTTAATATGTTGGGTAAAAACGCAAAAAACTACTTCTTAGAAGACTTATAGATATCTAGGACTAAAAGGAAATAATATTAGATATTATTGTGGAAATGCTGCTTTTTAATTTTATTTTATGCATATTTCTTGTGTTAATCCTTTTTTAAATATATATAGAAAGATTTCAGTGCATTTTGCATACTTCAGAAAACCACCGTTTGTTAAAAACCAGGAAACTAGTTTGCTCTACTGGGCCCTTCAACAAATTATGTATTTGATGATACCACCAATAATCCATAAGTGTAATTTTATGCCCTCTCTTTAAAAGTCTATTTTCTCCGAATCATTGGTTAGAAAATAAATATTAAGTATTTTTTAAGGAGTAAAACTTGAACATTCTAATGTTTGCCTGAAGTAAAGGAGAATCTTAAGAGTTCATTTCAAACAGGAGCTCAGCTTGCCAGGCAGAGAATGCAACGGTTCATGCTTGGGCATTGACAGCAGTGGGTCTTGCTTTCAAAGTTCAAAATAATAATTGCATTTGGACACATTTCTTTCATCAAGTGTATAAAAATTTCTTCATCTGTATTCCATTTGGCCCCAAATAAGTGAACTGGCTCATTTTTATAAATTTGTGAATCCAACCATAAATGTAATCAGGAAACAAGGGTCCACAGAAATCTATAGTCCTGGCCTGGTCTTTTGAAAGTGATTTGAAGTCCTGAGCTATTCTTTCTGGGGGCCACTGGGCCCAGCGTGGCTGTTCTGCATGTAAATAAGCCACCACTTTAGTTTGCAGTGATGCTCCCTCCCTGCCCTGTAGCTCAGTATGTGCACTCCATAAACACCTGGACTTTTTGAAAACTGTAGCTTCCCTTAAAGAAAAAAAAAAAATCAAAACCCATTTCTCAATGGCATACCAGATTTTAACAAATATGAAACTAAGGTAGAAGAAAAACACCTTTTGAATTTGTTTTATACACGGAATTACTTTTTAATGTGTTTTCTGTTAGCATATGCAAGTTCTGAATCTCGAGAGAGTGCATTACACAGTTGCCAGGCTGTCATTTTTCTTTTGAATGCTAGATATCTTTTTTTTTTCAAGATTTTATTTTAAAGTAATCTCTGTACCCAATGTGGGGCTGGAACCCACAATCCCAAGATCAAGAGTCACATGCTCCACCAACTGAGTCGGCCAGGAGTCCCTTGAATGTTAAATATTTTATACAGAAATCTCAACTATTTCAAATTCATTTGCATTCTTGACATTGTCTTTCAAAGGCATTAAAATGGGGGGGTTATTTAAGAAATGGGTACGATTTAGAAATAAAGCATTATCAAGATTCAATACAAATGCTACCAACTGGTAATACATGTGACTATTTCATAGGATGTCATTTATATACACATGACTATATCAGTGTAAAAGTCATGATGACCAAGAGCATTAGGATACCACCTTGTCTTTCTTTGTTAGTAATTTTCAATCTATCTTCACGTCCACAACTTTAATTTTGAAAAGAAGAAGAAAATACATTTGAAATTTAGAGAAAATGAAAACTTCAGAAAATTCAGAAATGTAGAGCAACAAAGAAAATGTGAGTCTAATTTAATAATAAAGGTGTAATCAAAACACCATTGGAAAGATTTAATTAAGATTACGAAGTGACAGAAATGAAGCAACATGGCTCAAAATTTCACTAATTAAATATAAAAGAAAGGCAAAAGACCCAGAATAGACCCAGAACTTTAAAAGTCAACAAAATATTGGGGCACCTGGGTGGCTCAGTCAGTTAAGTGTCCTACTCTTGATTTTGGCTCAGATCATGATCTCAGGGTCCTGAGCCTGAGCCCTGAGTCGGCTCTGTGCTAAGCAGGGAATCTGCTTGAGTATCTCTCTCTCTGCACCCTCCCCCACTCATGCTCTTGCTCTCACTCTCTCTCTCAAATAAATAAATACATCTTTAAAAAATATATAATAAAAGTCAACACAATATTGAAAAGGACAAAGTTGGAAGACTCATATTACCTGATTCCAAGACTTACTATAAAGCTACAGTAATCAGGACAGTGTAGTATGGGTGAAAGAATAGTCAAATATATCACTAGAACAGAGCAGAGAGCCCAGAAATAGACCCACATACATACGGTCAACTGATTATCACAAAAGAACAAAGCCAATACAATGGAGCAAAGATAGGTTTTCTGAACAAATAGTGCTAGAATAACTGGACATCTACATTCAAAACAATGAATTGAGACACAGAGCTTAAACAGTTCACAAAAATTAACTCAAGATGGATCATAAACCTAAATATAAAATGCAAAACTGTAAGACTCTTAAAGGATAATGTAGGAGAAAACCTAGGTGACTGTGGGCATGCCAGTGACTTTTTAAGATATAACTAACATCAAAGGCACAATCCATGAAAGAAACAATTGACAAGTGGGACTTCATTAAAACTTAAAACTTACACTTTGTAAAAGACAATGTCAAGAGAATGAGAAGACAAGCTACTGACTAGATGACAAAATTTGCAAAAGAGACATATGTTAAAGGACTCTTAAAACTCAACAATAAGAAATTAAACAACCTGATCAAATAATGTCCAAAGACCTTAAGAATATCCAAAGAATATACAGATGGCAAGTAAGCATACGAAAAGATGCTCCACATCATATGTCATCAGGGAAATACAAATTAAGACGAAGATGAGATACCACTATTCAGCTATTCGAATGGCCACAGTCCAAAACACTAACAACACCAAATCCTGATGAGGATGTGAAATGACAGTAACTCTCATTCACTGATGGTGGGGAGGCAGAATGGGACAGCCACTTTGGACAAGACTGGCAGTTTCTTACAAAACTACACCTAACGTTACCGTATGATCCAGCAATCTCACTCCTTGCTGTTTACCTATAAAAGTGAAAAACTGAAGTCTGCACAAAAATGTACACGCAATGTTTATATCAGTTTTATTTATAATTGTCAAAACTTAGAAGCAACCAAGATGTCCTTTGGTAGCTGAATAGATAAAAACACTGAAATATCCAGACACTGGAATATTATCCAGCGTTAAACATAAACAAGCTATCAAGCCATGAAAAAACCTGGAGAAGTCTTACATGCACATTACTAAGTGAAATCAGCCCATCTGAAAAGACTATATACTATAGGATTGCAACTGCAAAGCATTCTAGAAAAGACAAAACTAGGAAGCCAATAAAAAGATTAGGAGTTGCCAGTGTTTGGGAGGTAGGGATGAATAGGCAGAGCACATAGAATTTTTAGGACAGTGAAACTATTCTGTATGATACTATAATGATGACTACATGTCATTATACATTTGTCCAAACCCATGGAAAGTATAATATCAAGAGTGAATCCTAATGCAAGCTATGACTTTGGGTGACTATGATGGTTAATGTAGGTTCATCAATTCTAACAAATCTATAGTTCTGGTAGGGGATGTTGGTAATGGGGGAGGTTATGCATGTGTAGGGGCATGGGGAGTATATGGAAAATCTCTGTAGCTCTCTCTCAACTTTGCTGTGAACATAAAACTACTCTAAAAAACAGTCTTCAAAACTTAAGAAATAAAGAAAAGAAAGTGTTTAGATTAGATTAAGTAAGCTTAACACTTGGGATTTATAATTAGTTTGTTGTTAAGAAATGCATCTATTATTTCCAAATGAGATTCAGACTTTGGTAAAAAAATGAAGGTTTTTGCTTTGATAATTCTAAAAATGACCTACGTTCCAAACTTTTTTTTTATTATAATATGTGTCCATCTGACATAAGGTCAACTTTTACTTCCCATGTAACTAAAAAAAGAATAGGATCTATGGTATGTAAATTATATCCCAATAAAGCTGTTGCTAAATAAATAAAACAAACAAACACAGGGGAAGAGAATAATAAGATCTGGGGCATTTTTTTAGGAAAAATAGATCAGGGCTAATGCAAATCATTATGTAGGGGTAGGCTTATGAGATTTCCAAAAGAGAAGTAAATGAGGAAAACACATATTTTATAATTTATCATGTTAATCATTAAACTATTTGAAGCCTCTCACTGGTTTTGGAATGGAATTAATAAATTATGTCTAACTGCGTAAAAATGAATCGTACACATTCAGTAGTTTATTTACTGAGCAGCCTCTGAATAAAAGATTCTAACTCACTGAATTTTTGTCCCATATAAATATTTTAAAAATAATAAAATATACATCAACTTCTTTAACCTTCTCTTTTACATTGTTTTCAAATAAGCATTCTGGGATGTATTATTTGTTGGGTTCAGTTTAATTTTTAAAATATATTTTAATGGGATTTTTTTTGAATCATTGGAGCCCTAGAAACTCATTTAAAAGAAAACCTCTTAAAATACTGGCCCTGCATATTATTGATTCTATGAATCAGTCATGAGCAAGAATCCAAGTGAAAGAGGATAAATTTTAGGGGATTTTTGAAATGTAAGTCACTATTCTAATTTCAATTTTGAAATTAAGGGACAAACCCTAAAGTAATAATGACAAATAATACGCATAGCAGGTACACATTCGGATGATGAAAGCTAGAATACTTTCATGATAGTACAAACAGAGCTAAGTCACTGTATCTGTTGCTTTTCTATTTTCACTGCCCAGTGATCTTTGAATGTGACTAACACGCAATTCTACCAGAAGAATCCTGTCAATGTGGGATCCATATCGAAATAAATTGAAACAAAATAAATTTTCTTCCCATACTTTTAAGGATGTCCCCCAAGAGTCTAATAAATATGTTTCAAGTTCCTTCTCCTTACGTAAGGATTCCTAAAATCTTACAGTTTATAGATTACTCTCATATATTTATTTCATTGTTCAGATCCCCATGAGTCAGTCATTGGATAGCCCCCCAACATATGGTATAGTAGCACTGTGGGTGATAATAAAGCCAGATCTGGGTTCAAATCGGATGTTGCCATTTATTTCCAGGTAACTGGCAAATTATTTCACTACTTTGAGCTTCCTTTCTTCGACTGTGCAGTAGAACCTCTCTCATAGTAGTGTTGTGAGGATTAAATGGTAGGAAAAATGAATGATAAGTACTTAGCAGCATGAACATCCATTAAATGTTATCTTTTATTGATATTTTTAATATTATGTCAAGGAGTTGATTGCTACAGGGAAATGAGCTACTAGTATAAAGCCACCATTATTTTCCTTCTTCCAAAGTTAGCAGTACTTCAATGTTCCAAAAATATTGGTATTTTTGCTATAACACCACCCACATATAACACAAGGTATTACTTATTTTAGGGGATTTTTTTTTTTTTTTTTTTTTTTTTTTTTTTTGGTGTAGGGGCTTCTAAATGCATCGTTAGAGTCACTTAGTGTGGGAGAAAAGCAACAGTGAAAACAATATCCAGTACCCAGTCAGACCAATATTCAGGCCACAGTGAAATGGGTGTTTTCTTCTCCCCGCCCCCCATCCCCTTAACAGTGCTCTCACTTCCTGGTAGATCAGTGAGACAATGAAGCATTCAAGAGAATTTTCAGCAATTGAGACTACAAATTGCAAAACAGCTAAATGTCTAAAATGACTGGCACTCGGTTGAATTTCCATTTTTCTCATTTCTTTTCAGATTCATTATCCTCAGAGATTCGACTACATATGCAGTTATTCAATTAATTCCAACAGGGTCACAGGTTTGCAGGGAAAATTTAGAAAATGGACATATATTCATCCTGTCAGTGTAAATGCTTAGAATTAAGATTGAGGGTCTAAACATCACAAGAGTCATTTTTTTCTTCCTCCTTTAAAGCAATTTAAATAAGCTTTTGTGCTGTCAGAAGGCAGACTAATAAGCCCAGATTGTAAAATCCTTGTTTGTGAGGAAAGCGGAGATACAGAGTGGATGTTTTTCTGAGTTGCTGTATACAACTAGGATAGACAAGTGAAATCTAAAATTGGGGGCTGCTTAGATTTACTTTTCTCTTATACTTGGTCCAAAGTGGCAGGAATCTGATTGTGTCTCCCTGGTCAGATATGAAAGTCCCCAAAAGTTTAAAACTTGCTGATTGCTTAATTATCTGATTTCGCTCAGCCTCCAATCTACTTCTAAGATAAAGAAGTCTTTTAATGTATCTGCATAATACAGAGAAGAGAGAAAATGCCAACAGTGGTCTTTGCATATATGTCTACACATCTTATTGATGATATTGACACGCCAATTAATAAAGCTGTGCTCATTCAGCTGAAAAACTGGGGAGCTACAAGTCACCTCCCTGTATTTCAAAATTACTTTTTAATCATTTGATTATTCCAATTGAGGGATGGTGAGTGTAGGTGGACATCTCTTTTGCTTAAGTATGTGAATTGTGATTATAGCAATTAGAGGGAAAAAAATGGTTCAACGTTTTCATTCAAATAAGAATAATTTTTTATGTGTGAAATACGAGCATCCTATCTCAACATTTTTAATAGTTTACAGACGAATATGCACTACTTCCTAGAAATGACTTCAAAATTTTCAATGCTGATTTCCTTTCGGTCTTATCTAGAAATAACAAATGCATATACAATTAAAACAAGAATTCTGCTTCCTGTAATGGTAGACTAGATAATTCAGAATAATATTCTCATTGAGAACCTCTAGAAAACAAATTGGGGAGGGGGCAAAACAAATGCTAGCCTACTTGAAGGCGCTGGAGAGCTACAACACAGAGCAAAGTATTACTGAGAAAGGGGAAAATAGAGTCAGAGGGAAATGATCTCAGAGTTTAGGACCCCATTTTACTCTGGGAGACTTATTATTTTCAATGGGGAGAGAGTAAGAGGCCCTGGGGATGGTGCTGCTTTGGACAGCCTTGATGAACGAAGGCTACAAGAATTTGTGCCTAGGGGCAGGGAATGGGTTGTTGGAGGAGCCCTAATAAGCCTTCCTAATTTTGACTTACAGGCAAATATACAGAGATAGAGATAGAGATATGCATGCTATACCCAATGAGTAAGCATAAATCAGAAGTATACAGAAGTATAGATTGGAGCTCAGTTTTCATTTATCTCAATCCCTGCAGATAGGGATCTTATGGCAGAAACAAGGTGAGTTTTCATTGGAGAAAGATAACCTCTTTTTAGGTCTCAATTTGCTTTTTAAACGTTTTTGAAGATATGATGGCTGTCACACAGTAAGAGCTCTCACTCAGCAAAGTAGGAATAGAAGAAAATGGCCTTTATTCAATAAAAGTTATTTACTGAAAGCCTGTAATATACATTATACTGATTGGTTAAATATTAAAAGCTTTTACTTTGCTATCTAAACAAGGCAACCATGTCCACTACTGTCATACCTATACAACAGTACACTACGGAGTTACCTGATTTGGGCATTAAGGGCATTTGAGGTCAGACTTTGTTGTTGTTGCTGTTGTGGAGGGTGCATTATGTGCATTATGGATATCTGGCAGCATAACTGGCCCCTATCCACTAGGTGCCGTAGCTTTCCTCGAGTTGTGACATCGAAAATGTCTATACATGTCAGATCTCTCCTGGGGGACAAAACTGCCCTGGGCTGTGCACCAGTGCTCTGGTTCACTGGAATGTCCAGATGATAAATAAAGCAAATAGGAAGGAAGGAAGGAAGGAAGGAAGGAAGGAAGGAAGGAAAGGAGGGAGAGAGGGAGGGATGAGGAGGAAGGTAGAGAGTGAGGAAGGGGAGGATGGATGGATGGATGGGAGGAAGGCTGAAAACTCCAGAATGAATTTAATGCAAGATGGGCAAGATTTTTACATAGAACACGATAAAATGTTTAGGAAATGTAAAGAGGATCTAATAAATATTAAAGTTTTAGAACATGTAAGTACTCAATATTGCAAAAAATAAGCATAGGAGATACTGTATCAAGTACTGGTATCAAAATGGTCAATATTGTAATTATATGATGTCTCCTCAAACTTATCAATAGATTCGATACAAAAAGACAACTAATGGACAAAGGATCTGAATATGCATCTCTCAAGAGAATACCCAAATGGTCAATAAATATATAAAAAGGTAACCACCCTCATTAGTTCTCAAGAAAATACACTGAAAAGCACAATGAAATAAAACCAGTACCTACACACAAGAAAGGCTAAAATTAAAAGACTGGAAGTGTTTGTGAAAATGTGGAATAACGGCGACTCTCATAATAGTGGGCATGAGTATAAATTGCTAAAAACCACTTGGACCAACAGGTTAACATTATCTACTGAGGTTGAAAATGTGCAATTCTACAACTAGATACACACCGAATAAAAGCATGTGCCTGTGAGTCAAGAGAGACATGTCCAAATATGTTCTGACTAGCAGAATAGTCACAAACTGGGAATAATCCAAGTATCCATCCTTCGTAGAATGGGTAAGTAAATTAAGATATACTGATACTATGGAACACTAAATAGTAATAAATTGAGCAAACTACAGCTATGTAAAAACATAGATGACTCTCGTAAACATAATGCCCAGAGAAAAGGCTGGACACAAAAGAATGCTTATGTTGTGATTTCATTAACATATAACTTAAAAATAAGAACAACGAAACTATAATGTTTAGAGATCCTTGCTTCAGAAGTACAATTGTGATGACAAGTAAGGAAGTAGTTTCAGTATGATCCAGCAGAGTGTCTTCTTTGGGTGGGAAACAGAGGTAAGCAATTAGGACGGTCATGATGGACTCCTTGGACAGCTGGCAGGGCTCTATTTCCTGATTTGGGGGAATCACGTGAGAATTCATTGAGTTGCTTGGGTGTGTGAACCTGCGACTGAGCATCATTCACTTAAGTCTTTATTTCATAATAGAAAAGATATAAAAGAAAGCAACCATACAAAAATCTATTGCTATAAATTTAAAGTTTCTAAATCTCTGAGATTTTTTTATTTGAGTTTTATAGTTAGTTTCTTTTACTCTGATGCATTACTACTCTAGTGATTATCTACTTGAGGATAGTAAGGGGAAAAATAATAGATAAGCAAGGGAGAACAGTAAGATGAATATAAATACAGAACCCTAGATGGAAGTAAAAAAGATAAAACCTAAAAATAAAAGATGAAATAAAACAATAGATTAAATATATATTGAGCACAAATAAATCAAAGGAAAATCATAACCTTCATGTTCACCTATTTCCTTCAAAGTCTACCCACTCGAGCACGAACTACCATTTAAAACTTCATGGCACCATAAGGCAGACAGTCTCTCATGTTACCTTTGGGAAGAAACACATGGTCACCAACAAATAGTTCAATTTCTTCATCAGATTAACTAGCCATCTGGCAATACCTCCAGGTAAATTCTGATTAAAGAGGAAACACAAATTTAGTACAAGCTCTTCGAGGTTAGGAAGCAGGTCTCATCTTTTTTCTGTATTTCCATTTTGGAAAGCAACGATTCTAAGGGTAAGAGAGTATCAAATCCAACTCTGCTCTCTAGTCTTTAGTCTAGAATCGAGAGTGGAGAGTCTAAAGACTAAAGACTCTTTAGTCTTTAACATGTCTGAGTGTTTCCTTCTGTTCTTGGTATAATCTTTGATCTTTATTCAAGGTTTGAGTCTTTTTCTTCTACATTCAGAGCAGCGCCTGAGGTCTTCTGTTAGATCCTCAATTGTTGAGCCTTAACTAGAAGTCTAGAGTGAATTACCTCCTCTTGTTACATTTTGACTACCAGGTGGCCAAGCCAAATCAGACCTGTATTCAAATCAGCACCCACATTGAACAGATTTTTAAGGCAAGTAAAAATATATTCCAGCCCTGGAGAGTATAGTGTGTCCAGACTTCTGGCATACAATGAAATGCCCTATATATCCGACAGGACCGAACAAGCGGATTGTGTTCTGTGAGCAAGCAAGAACCAGGCACATGACAGAAAGCTAAGACATTCCACTCTGCATTTTGCACATGGCAAAAGGCGCTAAGAAGTTATATCTGTCCTTAGCTAAGAATCTAATTTAGGTAGCAATGGGAAATAAGACACCTTTGCGTTTTAACCCATCAAGCCCAATTGCCATAAAGTTCAATAGAAAGAAACAGAAAACAATCGGATCTGTCAGGGATTTTATTAGCTTCCCCTAAGTGATATCCAAAAGCTCTGATATACCCATGAAACTGCCACAGTCAAATAAAATAAAAAATGACAGAAATCAAGTAAAGCCAGGATAGGGTTTCAAACAGTCACGTGTGCTTCTGGTTCTCAGATTACTCTCTCATCTCAGGTCAGAGGGAGGTGTGAAAGAAGGCGAACAGACAAAATGCCTGGGGCAGCCCTCGGAAATATACTAAAAGAGGACATTCAAAAGTTGGTCACACTAGAATGATTCTTTCCGGCAGGCATGATGGCAGAAAGCAAGGGTGTGAGACTACAAATTGTCAGAGACTGATAAGAAAATAACCTATTACCTACAAAAAAATGCATTCTATTTTCCAGGCCCTGGAAATGCCTTATAAAAATGGGATGTGCAGAGGGGAGGGGACCAGAATGGGTGAGTGAAATCAGGTAACTTACTTTATAAGAGACATAGTTTGTCACCGTTCTGATGAAGTTAGAGTATGAATAAAATCACAACCCTTTCAAAATAATCCACTCATCACGAATATGAGTATTTATCTCTTTTAAATTGGATCCTATGTGTATAGTCCAAAATCTGATTATTTAACAATATTCAAATAAATAAGCATATTCATCCTTTCCCATTCTAGGACCCAGGATAAAGCAAGGACTATGAGATGAAATAAAATTTGGGGATTTTGAGCTGGATACTCTGGGAATAGGATCTCTAGAGACAGATAATTGCAGAAAACATAAGGCCCTTGGAGTAGCATGAGAACCTGTACATTTCCAGTTACCAACAAGAGCAACTTGTGGTTCCCAGTATTTCATCCAAGCACCCCAGGAAGGGCCCTGGCTTTCTCTACTAAGGAAACCCAAGCTGCTTGCTAAGGGACTTTTGTGGCAAGAAATAGCATCAGAGAGAACACATTTTCCTCATACATTAACTGCTTTAGTTAGAGCTTCTTCTCACCCTATTTGTCCAAGATCTGGAATTCTAAAAATGCCAGTTAATACACGAACACATTTAATTAACAAATCTCCAAATGATGCCATTTCTTAGTATAGTATTTAAAATTAAGATTGCTAACCCATTAAAAGCATGCATGAAAACCAGAATGCATTTACATAATCATAGATGGGAATTAATTTATCTGTTCTTTGTCTACTCCCATGTGGTGTATTCATTTTGTGTTAGAAGGTTAAATTGAATTTCCACAGAATGTCTCTAGGAGATTTCACAGACAGAAGCTCTAAATGATAAATAACCTACTTCTCGTTCTTAAACACACAGGCCCCAGGCAGTATGATGACTTAGCGAGACACTAGACTGGGAGTTAGAAGAGAAGGTTCTAGACCAAACACTGCTGCTTATTCACTCGTTAGTGAGTCCATAATTGTTGGACTGCCATTTGACCTCCAGGGGCACTTCTACTTTTAATACATTTAAATCCCACGTCTATTAGTAGAAACATTCCAATGATGAATAATCTCTTTTGTAGGATCACCAGAAATTCAAGTAGGCAGGTCTTTAAAAAAATCTGAGAAATGATGTAACCTGGAGTTAAAGATCTATGGCTGTTATAGAACACGAGTGTCTAGCTTGGGTCTACAACTATTCTAGAGTGGAATCATGCTAAGCCACATGAGAGGCTGAAACATGAGGAAAATTTGGGGATACAAATTCTGTTCTTTTTTTAAATTTTTATATTTTGCTTGTCATGGATTTTTGCATTAATTTTGATTTTGGAAAATTATTGCATTAAAATGTTGTCTTAATTAACACACACTTTGGCACACCCTTAAATTTTGCACCTAAGCAAGAGCCTCAGTTGCCTCATGTTAGTCCCAGCCTTATTTCTAGATCACGTCTCTAAGCTCACATGTATTGGTCCAGTTGCACAGAGGCAAAGAAATCAATACACACACGCTTTACCTCCCCTAATTTGAGAATATTTGTGTTCAAATTGTGACAGAGAAAACAAACTACCTAATAGCATTTAGTCAGAAACTGCTGTCTTTTTAATACTGCTGTCACAATAGTAGAGAATCACTTCTCTGAAGTGGAAGAAAGATAAACCTTTCGTTCAAAGAAAGCACACCACAAGTGATTTTGGGGACAGCTGATTTATGAACAGTTAGAATACAATTTTACCACAACTGGCCTCTGATTTTCATGGGATCATAGCATAATACTTTAACTATTTGTGACTATTTCGGGTTACTTCAAAGAAGAGCTTCACACTATAAACAAAACCAAAATAGATTGCTTTATATCACACCCCCGTTCTCATCCCCTCATGGTCCCCTCTTCCTGAATCCTTTTGAACCCCCTCAAGCTCCAGCTGTCATAGACTGTAGAGGGTGTGTACTGTGACTCTGTGTCTCACTGGTACAGCTGCGTCTGAGGGGCCCCTGTGCGACTAAGTCAGTTAAGGACTGGTTCTTGATTTCGGCTCAGGTCATGATCTCATGGATTCTGAGATCAGGCACGGTCAGGTTCTGCACTCAGTGGGGAGTCTGCTTGAGATTCTCTCTCTTTCTCCCTCACCAGCCCCCACCCCCGTCTAAAATAAGTAAAATAAATCTTAAAAAATAAAAGCTGGGTCTGGATTTCTAGTTCAGGTTATAATCACATGATTACTTCAGGTTCTATGTCTCTTGTGTTCTTGTATTTCATGGAATTTAGCATGATGACGTGCCCAGACGATTACTCAGTAGCTCAGTGAGAAGTCACTGAATGAATGAATAGATGAGTGAATAGAGTGAATGAACAAATAAATAAGAAGATAATTTGCAGAACTATGAGCTAACCATCCCTAAGGAATTAACCCTAAGAATTACATGTTTTTAAAAATTCTCTTTGACATTTGATTTTCATCTTGAGTAGTAAGGACAAAACAAAATAAGCCAGGCAATTTGTGAAATCTGTAGATAACTTGGGGGCACATTGTAGAAAGACTGCCTTATGTTTTATGATTTGATACTCCTAAGGGGGTCTTCATGGAATTCTTGGGTGGTATGCACCATAATAATCCATTCTGAAGACTCTAAAACAGACTAAATATTCTAGAAACCTGGACAGGAAACAGGTTAAAGTGTACAGAAAAGTTATTAGTTGGGTCAGCAGTGAAGGGATTTATCTGCTGTCCATATGCCCACAGCATTGAGCAAGCCAGGAAAATAGACATGGTCTGACCTTTAAATTTCACTGCACCATAATTAACTTTAAAAATCAGCTAAGCAGACTATCTGTTTGAGGGAGCAAAGCTCATTCACTCACAGGAATATAGCCTGAATATTAGGCTGGAAATACATACACTTTTAAAAATTAGGCAGAGTTCTTTTAATATAATGTCTAGAAAACCTTATAGAGTTTGGAAATGGATTTCGCAAAATTATAAAATCTTCTAGATCTCATATGCTCTGAGGAATAAAAATATGTGGAATGACCACTTGTATTGCTTAAAAATGCTTTTTAAGAACCAATGTGTCTCTAAAAATGGCTTTTGAACAATATATCATGAACATTTCTTTCTTCAAATGACATAGGAAAGCACTCGCTAAATAGTGGTACTCTGGAAAAGGGATGCTAGCTAGTTATACTAATCACATTTTTTCGAGTGTCTGGGTTTCCAATATGGACATTAGGATCTATCTTTACGATGAAGCAGTTTCAGAGTCATGGGCCAACTCCACAACTCCTGCCGCCTTCAGCGATAATGAGCCTGGCCTCTATGGATGCAAAAATGAATGAATCACGGCTCTGGAGTCTTGAAGCTCTCCGGAGAGATTTGCCTTAATGCAGGACCTGCTTCTCTCCCTGAGTCTGTCATTCCCTGAGAGCAGAGGAGATATGCCCTTTTCATTCCCTGCTCCTGGAATAATTACAGTCTCAGGTAATGGGTCAGTGGGGCACTTGGGACTTCTACATGCCAAGAGGAAAGAAATCAATGTCAACACTCTGAAGAAAACAGCCCAGTGGTAGTGTCGGGAAGCACGGCCCCTTGTCCCAGGGAATCACCAGGAGCTAGATGGCATCTCCCACATAAACAAAGTGTCTTAGAATCAAGACTCTGCATTTTATCCCCATCCTGGGAGGATGGCTATGGAACAAAAGACAACAAACATGTCAGTAAAAAAGTGAGCTGTCCTCTATGTTTCTTAGCTAAGTAGCCATACGGGAAATCAAATATTTTGAACAAATACCTCTGTGTACTTATTGTTCCCAGTTACTGGTGTGTGAGTAGCAGTCCAGAGAATACTTAATGTAAAGATCACCTGGCCCATTTTTTTAGGGATAATCAGATTTGGGGTTAGCACTGCTGTTAAAGGGTCCCGAGAAGGTCTGTGGATTTAGCACTGATCACACCTCTCATTCTGTCCCATGCAGGAATTTCACGGAACAATCCCCAAGTGTTAATATAACCAACTTTTTAAGTCAGCATCTACTTGTCTCCTTGACTTTGTGATATCACAGCTTCCCTTGGCATCGTGAATGAGCACACTGCCAAGTGCACGTACAAGTGTGTGTGCCCACCAGCACACCTTCAGGGAGAGGACAGATCCTTAGTATTTGGAATCAACCTTGGGCTCTGATGTTTTGTCACTAGCTGGAAGGAGATACCTCTTTAAGGCAATTTCAAGATCATAATTGTTCCCAGTTTAATCCATTCCTGCTATATCTGACCTGTAAAGCAAAACTGTACTCTTGTCAGGGAAGTCAAGAAGGTGGCCACCCAAACAAATGCTTATAGAACAGGATCAAGGTGAAGGGGTTATGGGATACATGGGTACATCTCCTCCACCACTACGGTCTGAATAGTACTGACAGCTACTATGTCAAAAGTGAATTCCTAATACCATTCTGTTTGTGGACAATGTTTCATCATACCAGAAAAAAAAGGGTGGTAGCTGTCTCCCTCTTTTAAAATAGGCCCTCTCCATCCCCCCTGCTTTTGTTTGCAAAACTCTTCTTGGAAGCTAAGTATTAGAATTATATTATTTACTACACGGGTGACGTCAGTCCTCAGGGTTTGTCAGAGATGACATTGGTACCACCAGGCATCCGACCCCTGAAACAACGGTGTTCTTCTCACAGGCAGCTGGGTTTTCCCTCCCCCTCCTCCTCACCTGTATTCTTCTGTCTCTCTCCCCTGACTCTACTGAAATACCTAAAACAGTTTCTCTCTCCTTTCTTCTTTCCTGTGACTGGCATGGCATTTGAAACTAAAAGATTGCCATTCTTATTTAATTAGAACAGATTTTAGAGAATGTAAATGAATAATACCTCTCTCCTGATGCTCTGCTAAATCACAGATACACTTCTCTTATTCTCTTGTAATCTTGTGTTTAAGGGGTGGGGTGGGGGTGGTTGAAGGCTCCTAGGCTACTATCCTGTAACTGAAATTAGGGGGGCCCACTGCTTTTTATAAATAAAGATAAACCTTAGTTATTTCCACTTTCATTAAAATAAAAATAACATTTAATAATAACTGAATTTACATTTATTACCTTTTTGCTTTGGTTCTAAAGCCAATTTTTCTGGATTCCAAAACTTCTTCAGGAAGTTACTAATTTCATGTCCAAGAACAGATTACTTAATCCTATCTATCTTGCAGGATTACAGGAGAAATGTATAGTGCTGAATAAATATTAGTTGCTATTATTATTATTATTATTATTATTATTATTATTATTATATTAAGCCCTAGGATACTTGTTAGGGCTAATCCTCTTTCCCATTTCTTAGATTAGCACACCAAGACTCAGGTTTTACTTGCTAAGACTGCACAGCTAGGAACTAGCAATGCCAGAATTGAAACTCAATTCTACGTGACATCATGTGATTTCATTGCATTATTTGGGGCACTGTGATTAAGTATCTTAGAAATTATTCAGATTACAGTGAAATTAGAACATGTCAAAAGGATAAAATAAATATCTAGAAGGACTCTTACTGGCTAAATATAGGATGTGAATATCAAAATGTCATGGTTTGAATGTATATGTCACTCTACATTTCACATGTTGAAAATCTGATGATCAATGTGATGGTATTAGTAGACAGGGACTTTGGGAGGTGATTAGGTCATGAGGGCAGGCCCTCATAAATGGGATTAGCACCCTTATAAAGGACTCCTCAGAGAGATCCCTGACTCTGTCCCCATATGAAGATAATACAAGAATTCTGCAACCCAGAAGAGAGTCCTCACCAGACCTGCTAGCACCCTGATCTTGGACTTCCAGCCTCCAGGACTGTAAGAAATAAATTTTTGTTGCTTATAAGCACCCAGTCTGTGGTATTTTGTTATGGCAACCCAAGCAGGCTAATTCAGGATTGTAATACAGACTGGATATACTTGGGCCTTAAAAGATGTATGAATATTGAATGCATATATTTTGGTCTGGTTTTTCTAATTTATTGGTGTCTTTGTTGATCTCCCTCAGTCAAGTCTGTGCGTCTTACAGGTAGATATTTCTTTAATTTGACATCATGCCAGGCATATAGTTGGTAGACACTCTTCATTTTCTTTGTATAAATATCTTTATGGTTGGTCAAGGTGAAGAGAGAAGAGCTTATGGGCAGCAGCAGGATGCAGTGTGAGCAGAATGATGGCCCATGTGGACCAGATAAGGAAAGGGACGCAGGGAAGCAAAGGGCTTGCTTCTTCATTGACCAAGAAGTGACTCACTCTACATCTATGACTGTGTTCAAACTGGAGAAAACAATATAGAAGGTGTATACATTTAAACCAAAGATTGTCTACAGTAGTTAACCACTTGGACATAAAATTGAATCTATCAAGTGATTTATTATTGAACGAACAAATAAATGTATACTGTAACTCTATTTTTGTCACACTAGTTTGTTTTTCCTTCAAACTTTTTGATATCATTCCCTAAAAACTCATTTCAGATGCCGTAAAAGCCATCTTTCCTTTGTGCTTCATCTTTTTTTTTTTAACTTTTCCCCTTTTCTTTCCTTCTCTTGATATATGTTTCCAACTACATTATTTAGCTTTATAAACCTTTGGAGAATGTGTTTTGTGTAAAATGCACCACACTAAATATTAATATATTTTACTTCATCACAGAGTAGTTATGATATTTTTAGCATGATAATTATGGTAATGCTATCAGAGACAAGGATCATAATAATTATCATATCATAAACCGTAAGCTGATTTTTAAACAATTGCTTGGGGGTCTCTGCTTAATCTCTCCTCTTTTCCTATCCTGCCTCCCTCTCTCCTTATTAATATATCCTGGAATAAAGTTAAAGGGGATCTAGAACCCACCATAAAGCTATAAACTCCAATAAAAAGTACAACCCTTTCATTACATTTCTTTTGATGTCTTTAATTGTCATATTTTATAGCCTATACTTTCTCTACCCTTTCATTTTGGTTTCCCATGAAAATAAGAGAAATATTAAAGATCTAAATAATAATAATAATAATAACAATAATAAGAATAAATTAGATGCTAGGACAACTAACCAAACAACTACAAACTGAAAGTCTGCTTTTCGTCCCCTGTGATACTCAACTGGAGATCTGACCATGTGATTGTGCATGACTCACTTGAAAGCTGTACTTCTCCTTTTGATAAAAATTACAAACTCCTGTGCATTTTCATAATATTACTTCTTGTACATCTCTGTGTATTCATTCTCACTTATTCATTTGAGAAATATTTGTTAAGAGCCTACTCTGCGTGCTTTTTAGAAGACTAACCTGTTTGTGCCTGTGGTAGACAGAACAAGGCTCCTTCTCCCCCAAATACAGATGTCCATCCTAATTTTAATCCCTGGAAAGTATGAATATGTTCATTTGGGTGGTAAAAGAGACTTTACAGATGTGAACACATTACGGATGTTGAGATGGGGAGATTACTCTGGATGATCTAGGTGAGCCCACTGCAATCACAGGGATCCTCATGAAAGAAGGACGGGGGTCAAAGTGGGTAGTAGAAGTGACAACAGAAGCTACAGTTTGATATAATGAGGAGGGGCCGTGAGCAGGGGCCAAGGAACGCCAACTGCTTCTTCAAGCGGAAAAAGGCAATAAGATGATTCTCCCTAAGGTTTCAGAAGGAATCATCCCTGTCAACACCTTGACATTTGCCTAGTTAGGCTCATTTCGACTTCTAATTTCCAGACCTGTGAGATAAAACATTTGTGTTGGCTTTAAGCCACTTAGAGTGTGGTAATATGTTACAGCAGCAGTAGGAAACTAATAGAGTTTTGTTCCATTTTCTTAGAACAACTCAAAAACACTACCTGAAAGCCTTTCCCTTATGCGTTCTACCAGCAAAGGCAGTTGCTTCCTCTGTGATGGACAGAGGGTGCCCACGGGAAGAGACCATCCAATCCCGTGTCTTTCTGAAGATGGGTGAGCAGTCATGTCTACGTTTTGACCTGGCACTGAGGGGTCTTCATCTTCTTCAGACTTTATTTTGTGATTAATCAGAGCTCCCGAAAAGAGCACCAGCAATGACAATTGGAATATATTTTATATTTAACCTTTATAAAAGACTACAAAGCAAAATGTCCATTCTAATCAGGGACATTAAACATGACTCTGATATTTTACTTTAATTAGAAAACAGATAAGCCTTGTTAAGTTTTGCTGCCAACTGTAATTATGATTTTTATTATAAAAGTTAACTACACTCTCAGAATTTGTAGTAATAGTGATACGTAATTATAATACAAATAATGCTAAACTTTTATTTAATACAGAGTTCAAGAGTAGGAGATTATCTAAATTAGTGGTATTACATTATTACTATCCTCTATTAGTTATCAGACCCAGGTAAGTACATCTAAACATTAAAAAGCCTTAGCAAATATTAAATATGAGTAGAAAAATAAGTTTAGAATAAAAGAAATTAGAGTTTTTGGAAAACATTTAAAATTTCTCTTTACTCAAGGCAAAAGTAAAAAAGAATGATGCGATCATTAGGGATCTTCAGAATAGAAAATATTTTATCCAAATATCCTACAGTCTCTGCTGGATCTCTCTGCCCTCGCTCTCTTAGTTGCATGCATTCTTATTAAGACATAAAGTCATCTGGAATCATTCTATAAAATTCCATCAAGTTTCACTGAACAATTTAGGAGTTTTGTTTTCAGCTGACGCTATGAAGTTCCCTGCAAATTTAAGAATTCCACAGGGATTCTTGGACTTTTGACAACCTCGTGATGTGTTGTCAAAAAAATAACACAAAGCAAGAATGCTGATGAATCTTTCAGATAGTAAGAATTGGGGCTAAAAGTGACAGAATCCTAAAGGAAAATGAAACTTGCAGGTTTCTGATCTTCCAGGGCTAATACCATATCACATTCAGAAAAAGGGGAAAAATCGTGCACATTTCATTGTACAGTTCTCCAGTCAAGACACTGTCTGTACACATCTTCCCCGCACTCACTCAACATCTAAAACAATATGAGCTTTGACAAAACTAACCTGTTTTCATCACATTACTCAAACGGATGCTAAAAGCTTAAAAACTCTGTTCTCAGGCTAGCCCTACCTTGAGGAAAATCTGTATTACCACAAAGTGAAACAGGTTAATAATAAAACCATAATTTCACTGATGGGTATTTTTTTTTTTTTTACATCTCAGTTTTAAACTGTCCTCGTTTATAATTCTGTGGGTGATTTTTTTTATTACTTTATTTATTTTATGTTAGCACTTAATCCCACTACCAGGGTATTCTATTAGTTATTCTCTCAGATTGACTCTGTTATTGTTGCCAAGGAAACAGCCAGGAAGCAGGAGCTCAGCAGACTCTTTCATCTGGCGAGAGGATGATGGGAATGGATGTGGCAGTAGAGCAAGGTCAGGCGTTTACCACTGAATACAAATCTGTCATGCCTAATATACGAAGCTCTTTAGTTTCCACGCTGCTCAGGCTACTCCCAGCAGCCAAGGAGAAAATAAAAAAGACACTCAAGCATGAATGCCAATCAGCCAGTGCTGGCAACAGTGATGTATTTACATGTGCCATCGCAGCTGTACTAGGCTTGGCTATGGATGAAAAGATAAATTAAATAGGTGTCAATAATTATAGAAGGTCAGAACCTAAATCCTGAGGGTATCCTAATAAGATCAGACAGATGGGATTTGGCCAATCTATCCTGTTAACATGCCCCCAGCTTCCTTCTCTGAGGTCAGAGTTCAAAATATGTCATGGGCTCAAATGTATTGAGCTGGGAAGACCCTCAGCCCGTCTTCTGATGATTATTTTCCAGGGCTGACAATCTTTTGATATTTGTTGGCAAATGCTGTGTATCTCGCTCTTACTTAGAGTGATAAGATGTGTGATGCAATTGTATAGATTCTTCACAGTGTTTTGTGATTGAAAGATGAAAGCCCATATGCAAACACACTTCAATGTGAATGGTCATATGAATAGTAATATAAGAGTAATATAGCAATGTTGTAGTATGCATATTTAACAGTAACAGAGCTGTTCATATTAGAGAAAGAATACACTTTTGACTCTATTCATGTGGTTCAGTTGCTAGTATAAGAAACACTAGATTGTGTATACTCATGTGTTTATACACAATGAGCAGTAATTCACTTCGTCAGCAAGTGTTCCAGAATCTATAATATAATATAACAGATTCTGTGATGGTTACTGGCATGGATATATGGAAGAAAAATAAGAGCCCCTTATTTCAAAGAGAGATAGACAGGTAGACTGATAATTATAAGTAAAAGAAATATTTGAAGTATAATCCCTCCAAATAATGTCATTTAATGCCACATTGAAAGGAGTTTCATACATGTTAGATCTTGAGTTTTATGAATCCCAACACATCTACAGAATAGTTACAGACTCACCTTCTTCCTTACTTTGCAAAATATCTATCTAGGAAATTTCTATTCCTAAAATAGATTGCTGAGTTATAAGAAAACATTGTTTCATGATAAAATAAGTGTATGACGGTGTGCTTGGTTAATAATGTCCATTTTCTAATCATGGACTAATCGTTAATTCCTCTAATAATTTATTATGCATTTATATACATCTCTTGGGGGGAGATCAGAAGCAAAGCAGAAACTAAGGGGACAGAATACAATATTTATATAGTTCACTTGAAGGCACTGGCTCCAAAACTTGCTTCATTTTAAGAGTCACCTGGGTTGCTTGTTAAAAATACATCTTTCTGCGTGCATTAAACTTAAAAACAAAACCAAAAATACTAGGTATTCTAATGATAAATGATTTTTAAAAAGCTTTTTATATGTGTTCTAGTTAAGAGTAACACTAACACCTTCTCTAAATTTTGAAGTCTAAGAAATCACTTTGATCACCAGTGTAATGAGTCTATGAATAACAAAAAGGTTATTCTGTAGCAATCTACCATTGTACTAAATCTCTTAGAATTTTCAGAATTCTCATAGTAAAGATTGCTCAAAAGTGAGAAATCAGTGAAAATTTCAGTCCAATAGAGTTTTGTTAACCAATAGGGAAAGACTATTAAAAAGGAAAGAGGTTTTTGTTTTGGTTTGGTTTTTGTTGTTTTGTCAAAAGGCCAAACTAAATATACATATTTCTTTATGTTATTCTCTTGAATATTATCCTTCTCCAGTATTTTAAAGATGAAAAGCTAGTTGAAACAGCTTGGATTTATAATAGCTATATGAGTTCTAAGTACACTGAACATCAAATTTATTGGAAGTCTTTGATTTACAGTTTCCAACTTAGCATGCACCCACTAGCCCATCTCTCTTATATCCACATGCTGTAGGTATTTGGGGCCCAACTCCTGCTGAGATAGACCTCCTTGTGAATGAATTACTGCTTGAGGGTGTGCAAATGATGTTGGAATTCTACACCAACTCCTGACATTCCATTAGGATGCAGCCGCCATCGGCACTGGGAACAGGATGACCCCAGGACATGTAGTCCACAGAGCAAGGCTGTAAACTAACTGTGGAACACCCCACCAGAGTTTACCCCCAGATTTTCCTAAACTCTAAGACACTCTCGATAAACTGTGAAAAATCACTAACCTTCGTAACTTGGTTGAACTGGTTAGGATAGTCTTAACATCAAGAAACACTGCACATTCCTTAAAACACCCCTCAGACCACCAGCTCTGGAATACTTTTTTGCATAGCATAGAGTATCAAGCCAAGGTCTAGCATGCTGAAAGGATAGTTTTAATTCATCAGACAGCAAGAGCATGTACTAACCTTATAAACTGGTATTTAGAGATCTATTTGTCCCTTAAATAATGTAGATTACTATTTGCCTCTAAAGAGCAATATTAAGGATATTTAAAATGTCTTCTTATATTTCTTAAGGAAAAAACCCCAAAATATTAGTAGTACAAGTGACATCACAGATAAGTTGAGATAATCACTTTTGTTCGTAAAAGATTTTCTAAATTTTCTAAATTTTAACACCTTTCACATGTGACAGAACATGAGCTCTAGTACAAAACTGTGTGTCAATAGTCCAAAGGCAGTGGTAAGAAATTAGAAGTCAAAATTCTCAAAGCTCAAGAGGTAGGTGCTATTTGAATTGGGAATTGATATGAAATAAAAATTCAATTCCTTTGTGGTAATAACACAGGTTAATGAAAAAGAATGATTCCATAGATTAAAAAATTAATTGGCAAAACCTTACAGAATATACCTATGATATAAAAATGATTTTAAAATAAAAATGGGGGCGCCTGGGTGGCACAGCGGTTAAGCGTCTGCCTTCGGCTCAGGGCGTGATCCCGGCATTATGGGATCGAGACCCACATCAGGCTCCTCCGCTATGAGCCTGCTTCTTCCTCTCCCACTCCTCCTGCTTGTGTTCCCTCTCTCGCTGGCTGTCTCTATCTCTGTCAAATAAATAAATAAATAAATAAAATCTTTAAAAAAAATAAAATAAAATAAAAATGATTTATTAAGTAATATGAAAATTGGGATAATGAAACAATTGATTAACTGTCACGTATCAAAAGACTTCAGAGCACTTAGAAAGGTAGGCCAAATCTGCTAAAATGTAACCATTGTGTGGCTGTAACAGGGCTGACTTATCCATTGGATATGGTAGGTACAGTGCCAAGGGCCTATGGGACTCTTAAGGACCAAGGATGATGCTTTATTTATTTATTTTTTTTAACCAGCAGGGGGGGAAGAAGTTATATAATCCAGCCTGGATTATATTAGCCTTTACACTAATACAGTTACAAAGAATAATTCTTAATTTTTTTTTTAAATGGAGAAAGAGATCTACAGAGGCAAAAGTGTCCCTGGGCCATGAATACTGTGCGCAGCCCTGGCTATAAAAAGGTCTGAATTTACTGGAGAGCGGGGAGGTACCGCGAATGGTATTTTTTATGTTTTGGGTCCTATCACATCTCACACCTTTTCTTCTCCTCTTTTCCAGAGAAAATTAGAGAAGAACAGCAGAGGCATGAGGGGAAAAAGAATTATTAAAAATACATGAATATAAGCCTTGCGTAGCTTTATGAAACTAGGCTAGTCGTATCACTATGAGGAAAACCTGGCCGCATTCATTATAAATGACACACAATAGGATAGAGTTCCCTTTAGAGAATAGTCATATTATCAAACATCACACTTTTCAAGTATTGGGTTCATGTTCATTGCTGGCCAATCTGTTTTAATATTCAAAATGAGAGCCATATGATCTTTAACTTGCTTCTTAAGAAGACCAATTTAAATACAATGCAAACTAATAGGAAATCACTGCTGGAAATGATAACATTTTATTATCATTTAGCATCATTATTAAGAAGTACTAGGTAGCAATGAGGTAGGAAAACAGGCCGCCAGACGCTAACATGGCATAGATAAGGATTTTGTGTAAAGAAAAAGTGCTCAGTTTATCCTGCTTGAATGACTGATTCTGTTTGTTGTTCCATGATTACTGAGTCTATTAGACAGATTATTTTTTAAAGGACAGCCATTTTGGCAAACATCTGAATTCATCTGGAATTAATGAATAACTTTGTACTGTCTAAGCCCAAGAACCAGCATCAATACTGTGGTTTTACAGGGAGCTGTGGTGATTCTTCCACCTGTTAAAAGTTAGCTTCATGTTTCTATTTCATTGAAAAGAAACGTAGAAGACAGCCTGGTTACACAGAATGTTCTAAGAGGAATCGTTTAATGGTTTCTCTACTCCTGACACTAGAATTTGATTATTCCGATTAGGTAGGGTTTAAACAATCCAGGTAAGTCCTTATAATAACACCATGTAGGGTCTTTTCTTTAAGAAGATGACTAGGTGATTTGGGGAGCTTACTTAAGTTACAAATCGTAATGAGAACTCGACACTGTTGAATCCAGTTTCTTATACATAGGAGAAACAAGGATAAGGACAGAGTTCTGATACAATTCTTTACTAAGGAAATTGTAAAGATCCTTAACTATTTTAGCTAAAAAAAAAAAAAAAAAAAATCTCTGACTCTGTATGATTTGGGATGTTTTCCTGTACACATTTTTCTTCTTCTGTATGGCCTCCCTGGTGCTCAGCTCTTGCTTCAGATCTTTATGATAGTCGTTGGCCTTCACTTATTAATTCCAGGAAGAGCTGTTGAACACGAGAGCTCTCATCCACCTACCCTGAGATTAACACCCTCGGGCTTCCTGACTTCTGTTTCCATCTGGTGGGGACTACGTTCTCCTGTTCTGGAGAGGATTCTGAGTACTGGGATGATGAGGGAGGTTTTAAACTGCTTGGCAAGAATTCTCTTCCTGGAGTAAGAACCGCAAAGGAAGCCTCATTTCTGTAATTCTGTAGGGAATTCTTCTTACTCTTCTTGTAAAATGTGGAGACAACGTTCCTCAGCAATGATAGTCCTGGGCATTAACATAAAATTACTGTTTGTTCAATGTTGTACAACTGCTGTAAGAATTATCCAAGCTGACCAGAACATAGAGGCAAAATTAATTCAAGACATTCGAATCTGAATGTATTTATGTTCTGTTGCTCTAGCAACCACAAATTTAGTGGCTTAGAAAAACAGATATTTGTTATTCTGTAGTTCTGGAGGCTAGAAAGCTTGAATGGCTCCCACTGTGTTAAAATCAAGGTGTTGGCGAAGCTGTGCTCCTTTCTGGAGGCTCTAAAGATGAATTGCCTCCTTTTCTTTTCCAGCTTATAGAGTCTGCTCACTCACATTCCTTGACTTGTAGGCCCTCATCCTTCTTCAAAGCCAATAATTACAGTCTATGTCCTTTCCCCATCACATCGCTCTGACCTATTCTTCTGCCTTCCTCTTCTACTTTTTAAGGACTCTTGTGATTCTATTGGGTCCACCTGGATAATCCAGGATAATCGCCCTATTTTAAGGTCAGCTGATTACTAACCTTCATTCCATCTGCAACTTTAATTTCCTTTTGCAACATAATATAATACATCCAAAGAATCTAAAGACTAGGATATGGACCTCATGAGGGCAGCACTATTCTGTGTACAAGAGTGAGCATTTACTCTGAATGTCTATGACTCCCTGTCTACTCTTTCTTAATCTCAGATCTTTTTGACAAAAAGACCAAGCTTGTTGGTTGGTTGGTTGGTTGGTTGGTTGGTTAAGACCCTGTGACGGACGTGTTTTGTTTTCACATAGGTGTACTCTGTACTTCTCTCCATCCAACCCTGAGAGGCTGACCCCTCAAAAGGCTTCTTTGATCACACCCAATGTTGAGCATGGAAAGTATTCTGAATGAGAGCTAAGTGTATATCAGAATATTTATTCCTGCCTGTTTCACACTGTGCAGATTTGTCTGAGGCTAACTACTTTCCTCCATTGCAAGTCACAATGCCTTTCGAAATAACCCTCTTTGTGAGGCTCTCTTTCTTCCACCTCGTCAAGTTCCTCCTTTGACCCAAAAATGAAAACAGCTCCACTGTTAAGAGCCCCTCAGCACTGCACTATCTCCTGTGTTCTCATACACTCTGCTTACACCTTTGTTAACAGTTCCTTCATTAAACCTTCCTTGAATTAAGTATGCTATTCCATTCTTTCTGGGACCCTTACATGTTCAGACTTGAATTTTAAGGCTTAGAATTCTAGGAGATAAGGAAAATTTTAAAACAGTTTTTAATTTACAGGAGAAAGAGGAAATATTGTTAGGGTATGTCTTAGCAAAGTCATCCAAGGGTCCTTTTCTTTAGTAGGTGTTCACCCACTTCCTAAATTTCTTGGCCACTTTTATTGCTTCTATCATTTTTCTACTGTAGCAATCTGGCTTTGATAAGAGCATTACAGTCAAAGGGTGAAAGAAGGTGGTTATTAGTTGATGAAATAATACACAGCTCTAAGGGCTGGTTACACAGTATAGGTAAGGCTGTTATTTCTGAGTCTGGTCCTTGAGGTTGAAGTTATCAGGGCAGGGAGTTGAGAAGGGCAGAGGGATGTGAACCACAGAAGGCAAGAATGAGACAGAATCTGGTAAGCTTAGATGAAACAGACTGGAATCCACATCAACCTTTCGCCGTCTCCATCTCATACGTAAACATCACCTAGCCCAAGAGTTGGAGAAGCTGACGCAGAAGGTAAGGCTGCTGTCTTGTGCCAAGAGGGGAGCAAAGAGTTGAGCAACAGCAAGTGCCCTGCAACAACCCCCAAATCATAGAGAAGTGTGGCTATGTCTCTGTGTCTACCTGCCAAATCCCATAAAAAATTTCTCTTGGACCTACACTAACCTAGAACCATTCAGGGAGGAAATCCTGGGAAGTTTTGTTTCAGCCTGACTAAATTGATGCAGTAAAAATTCCACCACATCCATGTTTACCCTTTGATATGCAGATGTCTGTGCCACAGAAAAAGGCTGTAAACAACAATTCCTGCTGCCATCACTACAGCCATTCATTTTCCCCAGAAAGTCTCGAGTATCTGGAAACATAGTAGGGGAACTGGACTGTAGACATGAATACTCCAAAATGTTCATCAAGTCTCTATGCATAGGTGAAAAAAAACTCCTATATTTTTCACATGATTCTCTCTAGACAGTAGCATATTATCATAAACCCTTGGTATCTTTATGTCTTTAAATTTATTGTGAATAGCAAATAAAGTTAAAATGCAGTCATTCTAACAACTAGTGTGCAAGGAATCTTGCTAGTTATGGGTAATACATTTGAGTCAGTAATATTTTTCAGAATACAAAATGTTCCTTGGGTGAATCTAACAAGTAGTCAACAAAAAGGGGGTCTTATTTATTCCTCTGGTTCTAGTATTCTTGACAGCAACATAAACTTTAGAAGAAACTGACCCAACATGCAGTATACACTTTTAATATTATCAGTGCTCATCCATGTTGCTAACCATCTCAACTATGCCTGTGCTGCACTTCCCCAGGCATGGAGGGCTCCACATATCAGAAATTACGTCATTGCCAAGGCAACTTGGATACATGACATCTCCCACAGTAAGAACATATGGAATATAACATGTACATCTCAGCCACAGTCATCACTATGCCACCTAGTCATCACTAATTGTCACTCCCATTTGGGACAATTGGAAAACTGAGGAATGGAGGTCTGGGGAGAGAACATTGTGTTAAAATCCAGAAGAGGAAAATATATGGTGTGAAGATGATGAGGAGGAGGAGGAAGGGGAGATCATCATGTGATGATTATGGGGTTTTTTTGGTTTGTTTGTTTGTTTGTTTGTTTGTTTGTTTTTGGTCATGTTTTGTTGGTCCATGATGCCTTGGGAAAGTTAGTGGAATAAAAAGTCAAGATGAAAAGATTTCACAATTAATTGCTCCCTAGTAAAATCTGTTACGAAGAAAGGAATGGGCCAGTGTTATAGGGGTAGGAAGATGTAGAAACCAGTGAGGTGCAGAATTTAGGGACCCACAGAAGCAGGTATAAATATGATATATAAGGAATGAGCAAATAGAAACCCAATGAGGCAGGGCTCATAAGCCAGATATTGCTAGTTAACTGATCCTAGGCCAGAAAACCAGGGGCAATAAAATTACAATATGAGTTTGCTGAAGCAAAACAAACAATTTTACATCACCACATGGGAACTATGAGGGTGAGACATCCTTAAATGTTTCTAAAAAACAAGGATTGATAGAGTTAAAGCAAAATATCCATGATTACTAATTTAAAATGTCTTTGATACTGACTTTACTTAGCGTGTTGCTTAGTGATTTGCTAATGAAAAAATAGTTATACAGACTTTATATATTTATTTTAATTCTTGGTTACCTGAGGCAATTTTCACTTTAAAGTATTATATTTCACAACTGTGATTTTTGTTAAAAGCCCTGGTAGGCAAACTCTAATGTAGATGAAAGTGGAAATTAAGTAAATTAATTTTAGAATATAAAATGGTAACAGTGAAAGAGAGACCAGTCTGTTGGGGAAAAGGTCTCTTTGAAGAGTTAAATTTTAATCACCAGGAGAAATGATTAATGATAAAGATAGATTCCATCATAACTATATACGATTTTTTTGTTCTGTTTACAGCCAGTTTACAAGGTTAGTTTATACATTTTCAGATGTGGATTAAACTATTTACCACATTTAGTGTTTTCTATTTTAAAAGTAGAATTAGGTTAAAGACCCACAAGGCCTGTACATTGCATAAATTGATAAGGACGGGGTAGTTTAAAGAATACAATTGAAAGCCCACATTGAATCTTATGCTGAAATAAAATTCCCATAACTGCTGCATGGGGACCAATGTGTTCTCCTTTGACAAGGACAGATTTTAGATTAAGCACTCTTAGATTGTAAATTACCATTCTTGATAGCGGGCCTCCCCTGCCTATGGTGCCTTAGAGAGACAGGACAGACTGTGAAAAAGTGTAGATTTCAAGAAAGCAAAACCCTGTCTCTTAACCATCCCCAACCCCCACACCCAAATTCCCATGTTTCAAGAGAAGGAATAGTAATGCGAAGACACTGTTGAATTTAAATAGGAATAAAGGACATTATAATTGCAAATCTTAGTAGCCATTCCGAGAATGATTGGCTGACATGTCCCGTCACCAATTACAATTTCATCCAATTCGGCCACCCGAGGTAGGGAAGGTGGGGGCCAAGCTAAGAGAAGCACCTCTCCAGATTCATCTTCAAACTCGCAAGGATTTTATTTTACAAATTTGTCTCATACAGTTCAGGTTAAATAATTAATATTTAAATAAAGTGGAGATGACTTTCTTGAACAAGGGAAAAGAAGTGGAGGCTTCACAGACACAGGGTCGAAGTCTCTTATTTTTCATCCTGTCACTCAGAGATGAGATATTAGCATCACCACCCAATAGAGACTGCTTCCCCTAGGAGATAACTTGAGTTCCTAAATCACTGTTTTGTTTGTTTTTGACTGTGCATTTAAAAAATACTAAGATGATAAAATGATCATAGATTGAATTTCTTATTTTTTAAGAAAATCTGTCATATCAAAGTGAGTCCACATTCATATAGGTATGCCATTCAAGCCATGGTAAGCAGATGTTTGTTTCCTAGAGCAGATATACACTGCAAAATCAATTCGTAAACTCATTACATAAATCCATATTAAACTATTTAGTCTATATTTAACACTATAACAAGGATAGTCAGGGTAAATTAATGGATTTTATTTCCAGATGGCAGGGAGCCAAAGTTAGTCCTTTTATTTCTAATTTATTTCTTGGTTCTAATCTGCGTCTGCCACAGACAGAAGGAGAGACAAAGAACAGAGAGAATAAAAAGAAGTGATCACTTTTACTCTTCTGATAGTTAAGGGCTAATCAAATCAATATGTTCCAGTCCTGGCAGTGACAGTACTCAGTGATTATCTTATGTTCATGCATAACCCTTTAACTCATTCTTCCAAGATGGCAGCACGATGAGTCCATTCTTCAAAGCTAGGTAAAATACGTTCAGCAAGGAGGAATTGACTCATCAGTGGGAGAATGATTCACTTATATCCCATCAAGGAACTAGGGATACGTAATAAGGCCCCGTCAACTCTCCCTTAAGCTTTTCATTACCATCAGCAACGCCAATAACTTACAGGATTTCCAGTCAGCATCAAATGCTCCTTTCAATTCAAATGCAAACTGCTAATCATTTCCTCTTCCATATTATTCTTTGAATTTATCTTTCTCTCTAGAAGCAGAGTTGCCACTCAGTTCAAACCATAACTATTTTCCTCGGGGGATATTACAAAATGCCTGCGTTGTTTTTTTTTTTTTTTCCTTCTGCTCCAGTCTTTCTCACATACATGACAGAATATTGCTTTTCAGTCAGACAATTAATTTTGCCTTTTTCAATTATATGCTCTGAGATCTTTTAAATATTTACCTCTTTTGCCTCATTTCCTGCTCTATCATAATTTATATTATTCTGCTTATCAATTAACTAGTAATGAGTAATTGAGAGTCTGCCCTTCACCAGGTGCTGAAAATGCAGAGATGATCAAGACAAGAAACCTCAGTGAACTCAAAATCCAGGCTTTTCCTGTCAAAATACACTTAAGTTACTCTTTGTGGTGTTCCACTTTGGAAGCAATGACATTGCCATTTATTTAGTTAACTCAAGAATCTAGGAATCATCCCAGGTTCTTAAACATTCTCTATATACTAATAGACAATCTCCACGTTGTGAAGATAATCTCATGTATCTGCTCACTCTTTCTGTCCTGCTGTGGTAGGTGGCCCTATTCTGCCTTGCTTTGCCTCTTGCTGATACACTTTCCCAGTTCATCTTGCTATTTCCAGTCCCTCCTCCTGTCACTGCCAAGACAGTGATCATCCACACTACTTCCCGAGTTATCCTTTATAAACACCAATAGCATCCTTTACATTCTAGACATCAGTATCCCACATAGCCTAGACGAAAAGCCCAATTTTCTTTGCGTATTCGAAAAGAGACTCTGTGATCCAGCCCCTACATCTCTCTCCAGTTTTACTGAACCACACATACTTCTGTGAACATACACTCCTGCTTCTGTGCTATTTCCCTAGGCTTTGGGTGTAACATTTCCCCTATCAGACATTTCTTTGCCCTTCTTGACAGCTTGGCAAAATCATATTTCTACTTCAAAGCCCATCTCAGCTCAGATGTCATATCCTCAGCAATGAGTTCCTCTGATTCTCATAGAAAGAACTCCTTAAGCTCTCCATTGTGCTACCTTCATCTTGAATTTACATACTCTAGGGATTCATGGTAATGATTTGTTCTGCTCCAAACTTCTCTATTAGACTAGAAGCTTGAGCGATTTTACTTAGCATCTGCATTCAGAAAATAGGAATAACTTCTTGGGTAATGTTTTATGTGCAAGAAACTACATACTTGGAATGAGGTTTTATTGTTGTTGTTATTGTTCCTGATATAAAAAGCAAAAGGTATTTACCACTTCATGCAGTTGAATTTCCCCAAGGGTCATGTTATCCTTTCTAGGCAAGTGTGGTAAAGACCTAAAATATCTGATCAGAATTGGGCTCAAAGGCTCATGTTAAATAATGAGAAGTAAGGTTCACGTATGAAAGGAAAGCAAGCGATCTGTGTGTCAGAAATCAGACATGGCAATCATGAGATCCAAAGGCTATGTATGGGCCACCAATTCTGTTATCTCTTGCCTCTTTCTATTTATGAAATCAAGAAGACGAGACAAGAGTAGGATACAAAATAAGCTACATAGTATTTTCACTTTTTTCTTCTTCCAAATAACTGCCATGCTGTTAGGAGAAAATCATTTAGAGAAAGAATCATTCTTCTCCATTCAAAATAGTGTATTCTGCTTTTGTACATTTTCACATACATAAACTCAGTGGACATCTTTCAGAACTAAAGAATATTTTACCTGATTATCAGGTAACTCATCATTTAAATAGGAACTGGAACTGAAAAATATCAGGAAATAAGTGAAAACGGCTTTTCTATTTGACTTTTCTTGGTTTACAATGTATGTTTTACTTTGAGGATGGGTTATTTTTTATTTCAAGTGAATTTTCTTATGTTCTACAATATATCAAACTCAGACATAATCTAAATAGAAGAAATGTTTTGTCAATATTGTCAGGGAAAGTTAAAGTTAACTAGGGATTCCTAGTGGGTATTTGTCAATACAAAATAACAAGGACAGCTATACATGACACACACTAGTCATTTAGGCTTATTAGTTTTCTTTTTAAATGGAACTACATTATAAGTTAAAGACTTATGTGTAGTTATTTATATGAAAGAAAACTGTTCCCCTCCCTCCTTTTTTTTTTTTTAAAGATTTTTATTTGTTTATTCAACAGAGATAGAGACAGCCAGCGAGAGAGGGAAAACAAGCAGGGGGAGTGGGAGAGGAAGAAGCAGGCTCATAGCAGAGGAGCCTGATGTGGGGCTCGATCCCATAACGCTGGGATCACGCCCTGAGCTCAAGGCAGAAGCTTAACCGCTGTGCCACCCAGGCGCCCCCGCTTCCCTCCTTTTTTTTAAACCTGTTTTGGAACCTGGAACTTCTCTGTTAAAATAGGGAACAAAATAAAACAGTAAGTGAAAGAACTTTTCTAAACAACAGAAGCCTTGTCAGTCTGCATGACAAGTGGTACTACTGCCCTCCTCAAATAGCGTTTGAACAAAGCACATAGTAGATGAAGCACTGGCTGTGTTAGAATTTCCGGAATATTAATACAAAGAATTAAACTCTCTTTAAAGGACATCTGCCATCTCTTAATTTTCACTTTAGTTTCAGGAGCTTTCATACATATTCTAGGTATTTGGTAAATGTTAAATAATTAATACACCCATTACAAATCACTCTGTCTTAATTGTATTTGATAATTAGGATTAGTTTTGTCAGATTTTATTTTTGGTTAAACTACAGATTTCTGGGTACCAGGAGTTATGTGATATTCACCGTTAATACTCAGGTCCCATTCTACAACTGGCCCACACTTAGCAATGCTGGAAGTCACTGGGAATTCAGGCAGATATCATTTGTGTGGCAGAATCTTAGGCATTTTCATTAATTTCAAGCTCCTCTCCTTTATTAGTAACTCCCAAACTAGTCTGATTAGACTCTGATAAATATTAAACATCATCCATTTCCCTGACAGCCTCGATGTGGTAGACTGAGTGTGGGGGGACATCCACATTATGGCAGAGTGGCTGAGACAGCAGGTGGGAAAGTCAGACTGTGCTAGCTGAGTGGGCTTGATAAGTTAGCTAACTTCCTTGAGCAGCACTTTGCTCACCCACCAAGTAAGGGGAAAAGAACTATATCTCCTCTATAGGATTTTTAAGAAGAATCAATTAATATGGTTTTGTAAAGCCCTGACTCAACATGGGACCCACTAGTAAAGATTCAATAGTGTTTTTCAAATCAGGCTCCGCCACTTTATAGCTGTTGGATATTAGCATGGTATCTGACCTCTTTGAAGTATAATCTTCCAGTCTGTGAAGTGAGAATAGTAATATATTTTGGACCAGATTATCATAGAAGAAAATGGAATGATGTATATGAAGCACTTACCTGACACAAGGTTTTTGAAAATGCTATTCTCTTCTGTGTTTTCCTTTTCTTCTGTATTTATTTAAATCTTACTCAAAGCAGGGCTGATTAGAGCTCTATTGGCATATCCTTCCATAATTAAAACGGTGTTTATTTTTTTGTATTTCTAAATTTCTTGTTAGATTTAAAATAATAAAATACACAAGCGTTAGCTCCTAGTACCTCTTAAGTGTCCCAAGAAGCAGAGAATAGTCCAAGTAGTTTATTTGGAGGCTGAAATCAAAGGCAAAATCACACTTGCATTTCTAAAACCCTTGCCATACTTTAGTATATATTGCTTGTTGTTTGATGCTTTCTTAGGACCCATGTACTTTGATTTCTAAAATAAAAATAATTTGGTAGTTTTTTGAATTATAAATATAGAGATAGATTTAGATTTAAACTTATTTTAAAAGTTGAGGGTCAATATTGTATAACAATAATTATATTCTACTTTTTATATTTTATTCCACTATTTATATATTATATATATTTGTTCCACTATATATTAATATTCCATTACTTATATTTTATATTCCACTTACTACCATAGCATGTCATATCCTGGGGGAATGGCTGAGTCCTAAAGAATGGTAATTCCTATCATATTCTAAGTTAATTTCCCAATGTGATCCCTACAAAAACCAGAGCAAACCTGGAGAATGATAGTGGGCAACTACAAATTTAACTAAGTGGTAGTTCCCATTCCATCTGCTGTGCCAGATGCTGTACCTTTGTGTGAGCAGATTGACGTAACTTCCAGTACAATATAGTTAGCCATAGTGATGTGTTCTTTTCTATCCCTATAAGAAATGACACTCAGAACATTTCTCATGCACTAGGAATAAAAAGGAAAAAAAAATTATTCATTTTTAGTCATGTCCCAGAGCTATGTTAACTCTTCCATGTTCTGTTGTAAAATAGTCCAAAGGGATCTGGACCATCCAGATATTTTGTAGCATATTTCATTTGTCAGTTGTGTTAAGGACATCATGTTAATCAGACAAGCTCAGTAAGAAAGGGCAAATATATGGAAGATTTTTAGTAAAATACATACGCTTCAGCAGTGGCAGACAAATCCTATGCAGTTACAGTAGCCCATAACATCAGTGAAATTTTTAGGGACACATTATTTGGAACATGGCAAGACAAATCCTATAAATAGGGACAAATTACTGGATTTCATATCTCCAAACACGAAAAAAGAAGCACAATGTCTCTCAGACATTTGGGTTCTGCAAGCAGCATATTCTGCTCTGACTCATTTATCAGGTAATATGAATGACTGTCACCTTTGAGTAGGGTATCCAGAGTAGAAACAGGTACTGTAACCAGTCCAGGCTTTGATGCCAGTGGTACTACATACAACCCAGTTTACTCTGAAGTATTTGAAGTATTAGCGGTAGATTAAAAAAAAAATGTGTGTGGAGATAATGGCAGGCCCTAATAAGGGAATCACAACATAAACCCTTAGGGTTCTATTGCAAAGCCATGCCATCTGCAGCTGAGAATTATACACCATTTATAAAATGGGTTCTGGCAGAATATTGGACCCTGCTGGAATAAGAATGCCCAACCATGGGAAAATCACCTGACGAAGTGGCTATAATTGCTCATCATGAACTAGGTTATTGGAAATAGATCAAGTCAAAAGGTCAGGTAGGCACCATCATCAACCTGAGTAAGATTGAAGTGTTATATTTGGCATCAGGCATAAGATGACCAGAGGACATAATGGCAGATAACCTGGACAACCACATTTTCATCACTGTTGTATAAGTATCTTTCCCTTCAACGCATACTTATGGCCAAGTGACTGAGGAGGAAGAAGACCAAGCCCTGTCAGCTTGGTATGTAGTGGGTACGTGGCACACTCAAAATAGAAGGCTGCTGTACTACAGCCTCACTTAGTTATAGCCCTAAAGGAAGGCAGTAAGAGAACGTTCCCTGGAAGGCAGAGTGTTGAGTATACCAGGTCATCTACCTTATATGAAAAGAAAAATGGCCCAGAGTAAGAATATACATATGGACTATGAATAAAGTCAGATGGTTTGGCTGATTGACTAAAGGTCTGGAGGGAGAGTGACTGGAGGATCAGGGACAGGGAGGTCTGGAAAAGAGGGATATAGGTGGGCATATGAGAGTGAAACCAAGTGTAAAGATCTTTGAATCACACCTAAACATCAGATTGTATCCTCCAAAAAAGAGGCACTAAATGATCAAGTAGAGGGAGCAGTTCAGCCAGCTGGCATCAGCCAGGTTCCAGGGGTGGCACAAAAGTACATGAATGAAGAGGCTCTAGTGTCCCTGATGGAATCTACACATTGCCCAGTAGCATGGGCTCAAACCCAGCAAAGCTGCTGCTGTTCGCCAGCAACTACTGCTGTTGTCATATATTTAATCCACTAGCACCCAAGACAAATGCTGAGCACCCAATGAAACACCATTCCTTGATGAGACCAACTAGCCTATTGGTGACATATTGTTTATATTAAACCTCTTCTGGAAGGTGCAGAAATTCGTCTTGACCAGAATATACACATGTTCTTCCTTTCCTGCTCTCAGGCTTCAGCCTGCAGCACTATCTGAGAGCTCACAAAGGATCCAAGCCACCAACATGAGATCCTGCATAACACTGTGAAAGATTAAGTAACTCATTTAATAGCAAAAGAGGTGTGGGGATGAATACATGACCATAGGATCTCCTGGTCCTATCATATACCAACCACTGCAAAGCTGTTGACTTGATATAACAAAAGTATAGCCTTTTGGAGGAGCAAGTGAGGAAAAAACTGGAGATGATATCCTAAGATAGAGTGCCTTCCTCTAGGGTACAGTGTATACTCCAAACCAGTGACCACTATACATTACTGTGTCCTCAACAGGAAAAGTGCGTGGATACAAGAGATGAAGTAGGTGTGGTCCTGCTTACCATCACTCCCAGTGACCCAGCTGGAGTATGTGTGCTCCTTATCCCTGCAATTCTAGGCTCTATGGACTTAAAGGTCCTAGTTCTCAGAGGAGACATCACTGAACTTGAGTGATCACTGCTGCCTGGTCCTTTCAGGCTTCTTGTGCCAAAATACCAGTAGGCAAGGCAAGAATAATTACCCAGATCATCAGGAGGAGGAGGGAAAACAGGAAAGACTACTATTGGCACTCAGGTGATCTACTGGAGGTGTCTCTTGGTACCCTTCCCCAATTTTGATGGTAAGTAGACTACTATGTTTTCTATGACCTGTGAAGGGATAGGAGTTTGAGTCTCACTTGATGAGCCAGATGGACTGGCAGAGATGCTAGCTGGGGTGAGAGGAATGCATAATGGGTAGGAAGATAGAAAGAATGAGTTCCAGTTTCAGCCATGAGACCAGTTGCAGTTGCACTGGTAGTGTATTAATTCACACCTCTAACCTTCCTCTTTTCCCCAGGGAATAAGACCAACTTAGATTCTGGAAGAGTTATTTCCAAAATTTATTACATGAAGCAAATAGATTTGAGTGGCACAAGGGTAGGACCATAGTAGACGGAGTGGTATACCATCAGTGCTCCCTTTCAGGACTATAGCACTCATTCGTCCAGCTGGAGGGAGTGATAGTGGCTGAAGGCTCCCTACTGAATCCATTTCCAGTGACTGCCTTTAGCTAAAGTCAAGGTCACTAGCTAAAGTCACTCAAGGTCACACCCATTTCTGGGGATAGATAGATAGCTCCTCAGGCTAACCCAGTTTCAAAGCTTCTACTGGGATCATCTGAGGTCTTTGTTGTGACTGTATTGTAATTGTAATTCATTATTTCAAACTGTGCAAATGAATGCCATTTCATTATAGTTCTATCAATGTTGATATTATCACCTCCATAATTAAAAATTATACCTATATAATTTTAACTATTTAATTATATATACTTCCTAATTATTACATTGATAATCAGATATATATAACAATATATATAATAATATATAACTATATATAATATATACAATATATATAACTATATATAGGATATATATATATACACATATATATGTATGTATATACATACATATATAGGGATATATATATATTTGTGTATATATACACACATATACAAATATATATATGTGTATATACATGTGTATATACATACATATATAGGAAGGAATATATATATTTGCATGTGTTATCAAAGGGTGATTTATATGTAAACGATAGAAAAATACAGCAAGCATACAATCATTTGGGCTCCCTGTAAAAATCAAGATTCTTCTTTTCTACTTCCACACTATAGAGTTAAAAAAAAAAGATCTAGAGTAGCACTCTTTGGTGTGTTCACCACCAAAATATGATATGATCAATATTTATGAATCTATCAAGTCTTCCATATTGTATGGATTTATAGTTATCACTGGTCTCAGGATACTTCACATTACTGAAGAATTCATTTCTCATTTCAAAGTCTGCCATACAGCCATATCCTCCTGATTAGCACTGAGCTAGCTTCCTACTTGAAGCACATGCTGAACCAAGGACAAGGTGAATGACAAGCCTTTATTTGCTGAGGAACCTCTGCTGACATAAAACTGGAATGAGCAAGTCATTAAACTGGTACTGCAAACTTTGCAGCAAACCTTTCCACTAGCAGTCATTTTGAAACAGATCTTTTCCCTTAACCTTGCCCACTGGGCTAAAAACTTAAACTTCGAATGGACACTGTTGTTGAAATATTTGCTTATTAATTCTTTTCCTGGAGGATGGGAAAATATGCCAGAAGAAAGCTATCATTGTACTCACCCCAATAAATGCCTGCTATTTTTCTTGAGAAAACAAACCAAGAGAAGACTTTATAATAGCTAATATTTGTGTAGCAATTTAGAGCCTACAAATCTCTTTTACATACATTTATTGCAATAAATCTTTGAGACAATTTTCCACTGCATTGTACAGCTGAGGAAATGTAAACTTGGAAAGGTTAGGCAACATTGTCTGTGATTCTGTTCATACATATATTCTATATTCCATTATTTTTTTAATGATCTATTTATTTATATGAGGGAGACAGAGAGAGAGCAAGCATGAATGGAGGGAGGAGGCAGAGGGAAAGAATCTCAAGCAGATTCCCCACTGAGCTCAGAGCCCAAGGCAGGGCTCAGTCTCATGACCCATTAGATCATGACCTGAGCCAAAATCATGAGTTGGACACTTAACCAACTGAGCCACCGAGGTTCCCCTTCCATTATGTTTTTAAATCCATATAGGTAAACTAGCAAAGGCTATAGAGATGAGATTTAGATGCATCTTGTCTAGCACATAATGTTATATGATAAAAGATCAAATAACTGATTTATGACAAACTATGAACCCCTCAGGAAAAGTATTAGTTTGAGTGTCAACACTCTAAGGAAAGGGGACTTTGAGGTAGAAAATAAAAGAGCATAGACTACCATCTTCTGATTTTATCTTCACCTTGGCAAGCAAAAATAACATTTCAGTAGATTGAATATATTCATAGCCATTTACGCTGACATTATAAACTACCTTGAAAATCTGATTCTGTATCCTATTAGCTACAGTTAATTACCAAGGTTTACAAGGGAAAATGTTCCTGGAAAACTTATGAGCTATAATATCACCACATTGGTAATATGTTTCAAAAACATTAAATTGACTTTTATTCATTTAGACTCAGGGATGGAAAACAAAGAGAATGTTTGTAGCTTTAATGAGCATCTCAGTTTGTATGAGGAAGTTGTCCAGTGACTTATTTTCTAGTTTGGATCCACAAACATGTTAGTCTAGCACATGGGATTGGCTCTTCTAAATTATTTACAGAATTTCAGGAACAATTTGATCCCACACTAAATACAACTGAGCATTTAAATCATAGTAACCCTTATTATATGAGAGACAAAAATTCAACTTAATTGACCACCAGTGACTAATAAGAGATTAAGAAGTACTTCCTGTTTGCTTTTGTTACATTCTATCTTATCTAGTCACTTATGTGCTATCACACTGACAAATTCTAACAGATTTTGAGTGCTAAGACTAATTGTACAATTTTTCATTGCTTCACACAATACTACTGAATTTACTATGTAAGAGTCAATCTTTAGTAAGAAACACTATAATTAGTTGCAGTTAATATACAATTACATGGGTGAGCATCCAAATATTCCTCTTGTCCATTTGGATTTCAAGGTATTCTTCTCACATGGATAGGGAACAAGTCACAAAAACAGATCAAAAAAGAAAAAAAAAAACCAAAACCCAAAACAAAACTTCTGATTTTATGAAAGAATTCATGACCAGACTTAAATATTTTTGCTAATTTTAGGCTATATGATACATTGCCCTAATAAATTGTTTGAAAATTCAATGTTATTTGTGACCAGTAACCTTTTCCAAAGGAGGACAGGGAATTGATAACAGCTCACATTTTCCTAAATGCCTAGCCAATATATTTCCCCTCCTACAGTGGGAAAGTCTATTTTGTTACCAATATTGGAGGAAAAAAAAAAAACAAAAACCAAACCAGATTAGAAAGCATTCAATATTAACATGAGACACATAGTCCATACTTACTTCTTCTATGGAAGGAGTAATATGGTGTTTTGCCTAAGAAAATCTATACTTAGGGAATATTTATAATGGTGTGTATTCATTTTGACCATGTAGCTTTTTTGTGCACATTAGAATATGAAGAATGCAAAAAAAAGGAATATGCAGAATACATTATTTCTTCCCATGAAAACTTTATTCTATCTTTACCTATTTCTGCCATTAAATTAAAATATTCCAGACAACATATATCCCGATCATTACCACATTCATTCCCAGTTCCCTGGCCTTCCACACCCTGGACAACAGTTAAGTATTTTCAGTGACCTTCACTGCCAGGAAACTGAACCCTACCCAGCAGCTGGAGCAAGGAAAACCAACTCAGAGATAATTGATATCTTATATCTATCTTATCTTTCCTGACTTGTTTCCTATCCCACACACCCTCAGCAAAAGAAAATTGCTAACTTTTCTACCCAGCTATCAAATAGTTTTCTTAATTTAATTACTATCTGCCCATACTACAGTTTACTAGATAACTTGGTGCTAAATGGTTCATCAGCTCTGATACGCCAACCAGATCCTAAGCTTCTGCTCACATGTTTGCAAATGTAGCTACTGAACCTTCGTGTTCTTATGATGCCTCACACATTGATTCTTGATACTTTCTGGCTGGTCTATTCACTGAATGATGGACTTGGAACTTCAGTTCATTTGAAAAGGCAACTTCTTAAACCAATGTGCCCTCCCCCACCCCCAAAAAAGTAAATAAACACACTAAAACAAGCAACAACAATAAATCTTTTCTTTAGCTATTAGAAGAGATTAATAGATAATGCAAGTAATGTAAATCAGCTGAAGTATTTTAATCTCCATTCGCCACCACTTACATAATATGACTAAGTCTTTTTGATGTATGCATACATCATTGCAGGCTTTTCATGCATCCTGTGTGCGTGTGTGTGTGTGTGTGTGTGTGTGTGAAAGAGAGAAAGAGAGAGAGAGAGAGAATAAGAGAGAGGGAGGCAGGGAGGCAGCAGTCTGGATCAGTGTTTATGGTGTTACAGTGTTACATATATACTGTTATTGATAGGATTTCCTATAGTATCATGACTGTTTAAATTGCCATTGATCTTCTTGATCTTTGCCTAGAGGAAACCATGTATATATTTCACATGTTACAGTATACACATCTGAGTATTTTTCCTAAACTTATTTTCTGGAGAGCAAAACAAGTCATTAACTCAGTTTAATTTAGTAGATTATGTTTACTTTATTTTCTAAGTCACTAATTGCTAAAGTGGGAAGAGCTAACTGTACATAAAAGACTATGTTGAAACTTCATTAGGCTTATGTAAATATCCATTAACAATGGACACTGGCTGGAATGGGTCATTTTGTGTGCTTCAGTGAGGAGCAGATTGTTACGGCTGCCAAGAGGAACTCTCCGCCACAAGCCTGTGCACAGCCCAAAGCTGAGCAGCTGGCAATGTGGGCCCACAACGTGCCTCAAAATACATGGTGGCCGTTTATTGTTTAAACTTAAACAGAGAGGGCTATGTTCTCCCCACCATGGTCAGCCTCATTGCTGAATTTACATTTATAGCCGGGCCTCTCCACCATCTGTGCATGTGGCCTCCAAGGAGCTGCAGAAGCATGATTTGAAGACCTGACTGAATAGCCAGGAAAAAGCAATCCATCATTTATAAGGGGGGTTGTAAGACAGTCACAATAGTGTCCCGTCACACTTTCAGATTTTTATCTTCATTTGCTTTTATTTTCATTCTAATCCGTTGCCAAATACAATGAACACCGACCAAGATACTTTACTATCTACGTGGAAGAATGAATTATCTAGATTCTCAGAGGCTTGCCCTAGTGAGGAGGTAAATGGCTCTCTGGCTGAGGAGAGCCTTGCTCTGTACGGTCACTTAGACCTAAATGACTCAGGGCCCAGGTGGAACGCAAGATCCCAGTGACAAATGGCTACCCTTTGAAATGAGAGCTTGCCAGAAGAACTGACACCAGATGCTTGTAACTGGTTTACTGAATGAGCTGAACTGCTAGGATATTAAGAGGAAACAGTTTTGTGTCGTCCCGTGGTCCACCTTCATACCCACCCTGTCAGATCTACTTCCCCAATCCTGATAGCAATTTGGACCAATCCTCTAGTCCTGGTCACCTTGAAATATTTAAAAAGACTTATCTTCAGGTACCAAAAACAACAAATAGTAACAACACGCACACACACACATACACACAGTAAGATCTAAATCAAAGCATTAAAATGACGTTCATGTAAAGTTTCTTCCTGAGACCAAAAGTGAGGATGAAGCAGGGGGACTGTCTGTCACTTGATTTTTCAGTTTCTTAGATCGAATTTTTCCCCTCTAATTAGGGCTTCTCCAGGATCAGAAAGAAGAGGACAGACTTGCTTTCAAAAGTGGAAAGCATCACAAGCTTTTTTTTGTGAGGCAGCCCTGTGCATTCTTCAGAGACTCCCGCCCTCACCCTAGGAATCCCCGCACTGGACTTTCTGCATGGCCTCGCGGGCTGTCTGCCCCAGCTCCCCAGCTCGGCTCCTTGCTGGGCTGTGTCTGTCTTCTGGTGGGTACGTATGTATGTATACTTATGTATGTACACATATACATACGTATATAACATATAAATGTATATGTATGTACTCCATCTCTCTCTCTATTCTACATATACCTGAAATACTAGAAGAAAGGCAAGCCACAAAAGAGGGGAGAAGGTAGTAATTTAGTGGTTGTTAACTTGACAACCAGAAGTACCTACTATTCGTAATGACTCTATCTCACTGGATGGAGATACATACCTAGTTTTCTAGAAAGAATATGACATCAACACATAAATGTACTCCTTGATAAACTAAATACTTAAATAATTTCCGATTGATGTTGTGAGATAGGAAAAACAATAAGAATTTCACAAGTGGACCAAGCATAGAGGTGGCTACCAGTCCCAGAGCAAAGTTCCCCTCAACTTACCGGGCTTAGGGACAATGAGCTGTGCACTGGTCTGGGCATTTCCAGCCTCATTTTCAGCTACACATTGATAAAAGCCTTCGTCCGACTTCACCACTCCAAGGATTCGTAAGTTGCTTCCTCCCTAGAGAGAAGAAAGAAGCAGGTACAATATTTTAAAAAGCAAAAAACGCAAAGTGACAAAATGAACATAAAATTTTGATAAAAATTTCACAGAGGAAGCAAGCAAGAAAGCCATGAGGGTTCTTGGTCTGGCAGATATGTCCTAGGTCACTTGGAAAATGTCACAGATTCCCAACACTCTCTTGAATCCACGTGCATACATTTAACCCAGTTCTGCAATGAAAGCTATACTCACAAAAGTACACAACAGCCTCCATATCTAAATGAGCAGCAAACAGAGAGCTCTTTGATTAAATAGGCAAGAAACAAAGGTTAGCATCAAAAGAAATTTCATTCTTTCACTTGTTATTGAAGGAAAATTGTGTTTAGCAGCTGCTGGGGAAAAAAAAGAAACACTGATTTTTGCAGCTTCTAAAAGATAAGAAATCTAGGTTGGGGGGCGCCTGGGTGGCACAGCGGTTAAGCGTCTGCCTTCAGCTCAGGGCGTGATCCCGGCGTTATGGGATCGAGCCCCACATCAGGTTCCTCTGCTATGAGCCTGCTTCTTCCTCTCCCACTCCCCCTGCTTGTGTTCCCTCTCTCGCTGGCTGTCTCTATCTCTGTCAAATAAATAAATAAAATCTTTAAAAAAAAAAAAAAGAAATCTAGGTTGGATATTTTCTGGAAGTGTTTACTAAGAAAAAACCCCTGAAAATCCTTTTAAAATTGTAATTGCTTTGACATGTACCCTTTTGGGATTTGGAGCGATGGTATTTCATACCATGTCATTCTTGTTATATGGCCACAATGCTTTATCTTCAGTAATCCATAAATTAAATACAGCAATGTTATCTCCTGTTTTATATAAATTGAGCCACCATCTTTTTCAAGGATGGATGATAAAATAATCTGGAAATAGCATTTAATTATACTGACTCAGTTTTTCTTCAATATTGTAAGAATTAGTTCAGTAAGTGAGACGTGTTAAATCACTTCCCCTGAAGTCATTAAGAGATAAATATTACCTCATGGGGAATTCTTAATTGTTTTTAGTGTCTTGTAGTCAATTCTCCGTTGATGTAAAATTCTGAGATAAAGCTGACTAACTTCTAATTAACAATTCTCAAATAAGTTACTATGTGTGTTAAATGTTACTGTGTGACAGCCAATGGCTCTCAGATTTCTGGAGCTACTGGGGAAATATTTTTAAGCACAATTTCATGTGAAGAGGGCTCATACTGTACATTTTCTTTTCACCTTAAGAAAAGAAACATTTAAATAGGTTGGCTGTAATGAGTCATTCTGGGAGAAAGATTATTCAAACTGTAAAAAAAAATAAATGTTGTATTTTATCATGTGTCCTTAAGGGCACTTAACACTTTCCTTTATATGCAAGTAGCATATATTCTAGGCGGACACAACACATTTCAAGTTCCCCCATGGCAGGTCATTTTTAATTCAGTGGTAGTAGAAATAGCATTGCACTTAAAGGAACTAATGGATTGGAGTGGCATTGAAAAGTTACATTTTTTTTCCCTCTCTTACTCTATTCCCAACCAATTAAATAAATGCAACTAAAAGTGAAAATACAGTGGTGATAAAAGTAATAAAGGTACGCTTTAGGGATGTATTCCTTAGGAACCCTTATAGTATGACTAAATGCATGCCTAAAGAGGTTATGGAAGTTTGTGAAAATCAACTGAAGCAACCTCAAAGAGGTGGATCCACCAATGAGAGCCAGTGCAAGGCTAAGGAGAGCATGCGCCTGGACTGGCAGGGCCCCTGTGGTCTACTGCCCTTCTGCCAGAAGACTTGGTATAGACACTCTTTTTTGACAGATCATGTCTGTGTCTCAAACATAAGAGAAGTGGACCTAAATCCTCCTTCTTTAACTACGAAGTTCTTTGATATTTGGAAAGTGCTTTTCATATTTCTCATATATTCATATCCTTGAATTCAGAACCTCCGATGCTAACCTGCACCTAAAGGAGAGTTTGCGGAGTGCTTTTTAAATGAGCAAAGAATTCTGCTGGTAACAGCAAAAGGAGTGATAGTAATGATAGGCGTCGAGTGCTCACTGTGTACCAGGAAAACAACTTAGTGAATACAATATACCATTATCCCTGTGATCCCCCATGAGGCATTGAGTACACTAGAACTTAGAGAAACTATAAGAACTGTTATGCTTAGCTTCAATTTTTTCCAGTGTTCAAAAGTGCAATGCCACGTGAACGCTGGGTCTCCATGGCGTCCTAGCCCTGCCACTACCACGTGTCACTGTCACCACATGCTTTCCTACTGTTCATGTAGGATCAACTGTCCTCTCTGAAAGGGTAGCAAAGAAAACTTATCTGTATTATAAAAGTAAGACAACCATAATCATAGTTGCACATCATACTGAAACTTTGTTTTAATGGGTAAAAGTCAAAGAAGTAAGAGATTGTTGGTTTCAGATAGTCTAAAACTAGGTTCTAAATTCTGTTTTCCCAAGAACCAGGAATGAGGATACTTGGAAAGATAGTCTCTTAGGTCCTCTGTTTTTTTCATTGTGTGTTTGTTTCAAAAAAACCTTGTCTGTAAAGCAAGGGGGCTGGGCTGTTTGATCGCTCTTTGTCAGCTTAAAAATTGTTAGGTTTAGAAAATCATTTGCTCTATTGGAACAATTTTCTTAACACACCATAAAAATTCCCAACAAGAACCTTCTTCCCAGGAAGGAAAAGCAACTGAAAACAGAGTAAACAATGAATGAGATTGTATAGCTAATACAAAAAAAAAAAAAAAAAGATAATTACCACTATCTGAAAATAATCACTAGGAATGACCACATCTCCATTCTTCATCCAATTCACAGTGGGCACAGGCTTTCCAGAAACTGAACATTCAAACTCAATATCCATGCTTTCATAGGCATACAGGTTGGAAGGGTGATTTAAAAACCATGGCGGAACTGCAAAGACAGAAAACCAAAGTGAGTGGGTGGGAAAGTGAACCTTTGTGCTAAGATCTTTGCCCAGTTAGAAACACTGCACAAGGAGAGAGAATATTTGTAATTCAATAATTCCCTGAAACCCTGAGTTTATTATACAGGAACCGCTGCAGAACACCCCCCCACCCCCCCCAAACACAGTTAAATAGTTGTAGTTAGTGGTGTTTTGCCTCAGGAAAGAAAAAAAAAACACTTTTGGAAAAAAAATATAACATCTAGTAAACATTCTGAATACCGCGTGTTTGTATCCAATTGACTTACATAAAAGATACTGAACAGTGCATAAAGCTATGGAAGCTATGCTGATAAAGTAAATAAAGGTAAGTTGATAATTCTGAGACAACCCAGAGTGCAAGACAAGAAAGCTTAGTGTCTCTGTAATTCTAGAATTTCATTGGGGTTTAGTTACAGTGATGGGCTCATTCCCTGTTGAAACTGGCTATGGTGATAGTCACAAAAAATGGCTATCATCTTTACTGTGGACACATTCCTATTGTCTTAGCAATTATCTATTGTGGTGCGTTGCTATACTGCATTATTATTTTCCCAGCATGATACGTGATATACTAATTTAATTTAATGTCTTAATTGCCATAATACTAGTTACTTTATGATGGAAATTTGTAATTGAAAGAAAATTACAAATAAAACACACCTTTGCTAATGAATCTCTCAGGCTTGGTCCCTCAAAACCCTGCCTAGGAAAGGGAAATTTTAAAAAAGAAATGTTCATTCTCTTCCACTGGGAATCTTACAATGATGCCAGATTTGAATATTCATGTTTCCTGAGACTCAGGTTAAATTTACAGTGAGGTAGCTGTCTTGATCTCGTTTTCAGGTAGGACATGGACATGCATTTTTAGTAGCCATTTTTAAAGTTAGATTGCATTTTCTTTTGTCGTTGTTGTTATTTCAGTGAGTAAGGAGTGCTAATTTTTGCTCATTTGGATTAACGCTTTATTTTGCTGTCTATGACCACTCCTGACTTCAAAGTCAACTTGTAAACACTGATGAATGTTCTAGAAAAATGGGAGAGCCTGTGGAAAGTTCTTAGTTTTTCTACTGAAGATCTTAGAAATCTTAATTTCTCTCTCCCTTTTCCTCTACCTCTTTCTCTCTCGTCCTCCTCCCTCCCTATTTTCCTGATTTTTAACTAAATATTTGGACCTCTAGGAAAAAACAACTTTAAAATTATTCAAACTTTCACATGGGCGAATTGATTTACATGACTCACAGCTCAGATGCATTAATATTCACAGACTAAATGCATGAAAAAAATGTCAGAGAGCTTTTCTAAAGAGAAGATATCTCCATTGTATACATAGCTGAAATTATTTATTTATAATTGATAATATTAGTAAGAGACTGTTTTTATTCCTTACCCAAATTCACTGACAATGAACGGAAAGGCATCAGAAATATTTCTTGAATACCTCTGAGCAGATATATTAGCTGTCTATTTGATTCTGTTCCCAATTTCATTATAGATTTCAATCAACTATTTGTTTACTAGCAAATACCCAATATTTATTGAGCTGACCATGTATAATTTATTAGTCTAAGTACTTTATATTTATTATATTCACCACACCTCTCTGAGACTCTGTGATTCCCATTTTACAAAGATGCTGAGGTGCAAGGAGTTGAAGCAACTTTCTCCAAGTCATACAACCTATAAATTGTGAAGCCAGACAGGCTGACTCCTCTGCCTACATCCTGAATTGTTTTCTAACAATTGTCTCTTTTGCCACTTGAAAATTCAGGTGGAAGAATAACTCATTAACATTTCCGAAGCCTCAAAGATAATGGAATAAGTAATTAGAACTACTAAAAATATAACACCATATTGTCTATTTCTCTTCCTCCTTTAAGACCTTCTACCCTGGGGCCAAGAAAACTGCCAGAGTCCGCCCATTCCTAGTATTCACTTTCATCAGAATTCATGATATCATTTAGGCCTATATCAAAGTTTTCAAATTTTGACTGGTATCCATCAGTGAAATTTGAAATTCATTTTTGGAGTTGAGACTACAGTTTACATATGTATGCATGTAAATATACATAAACATATACATATGAATTGTATGTAAATATACATAAACATATACATATATACACACGTATATCCAGTTATACTCCATTTTATTGCACTTCATTTAATTGAGTTTAATTTTATTGTGCTTCACAGATATTGAATTTTTTACATATTAAAGGTTTTGTGGCAACCCAGCATCAAGCAAGCACCATTTTTTTTTTTAAGATTTAGCCATCCATTTGAGAGAGAGAGAGAGAGAGAAGGAGAGTGGGGGGGGGGGAAGGGCAGAGGGAGAGAGAGAATCTCAAGCAAACTCCCCACTGAGCATGGGGCCTGATGTGGGGCTTGATCCCAGGACCCTGAGATCATGACCCAAGCTGAAATCAAGAATTGGATGTTTAACTGACAGAGCCACCAAGGTGCCCCTTGGCACCATTTTTCCAACAGCATTTGCTCACTTCATGTCTCTGTGTCAATTTTGGTAATTCTTGCAATATTTTGAACTTTTTCATTATTATATTTGTTACAGTGATCTGTGATCAGTAATCTCTGATGTTAATTTGTAATTGTTTTGGGACACCAAAAACCACACACATACATGATGGCAAATTGAATAAATAAATGTTGTATATGTTCTGACAGTTCCACAGACCACCTTTCCCCTGTCTCTCCTTTTTGGGCCTCCCTATTCCCTGAGACACAGCAATATTGAAATTAGTTCATTTAATAACCCTATAATGGCCTATAAGTGTTCACGTGAAAGGAAGAGTCACTCATGTCTCTCCCTTTAAATCAACTGCTAGAAGTGATTAAGCTTATAGAGGAAGGGATGGTGAAAGCTGAGATAGCCTGAAAGTTTTGTGCCAAACGGCCAAGTTTGTGAATGCAAATGAAAAGTTCTTGAAGGAAATTAAAAGAGCTACTCCAGTAAACACACAAATGATAAGAAAGTGATAGAGTCTTATCACTGATACGGAGAAAGTTTTAGTGGTCTGGATAGAAGATCAAGCCGGCCACATTATTCCCTTAAACCAAACCCTAATTCAGAGCAAGGCCCTAACTCTCTTCAATTCTGTAAAGGCTGAGAGGTGAGGAAGCTACAGAAGAAAACTTTGAAGCTAGCAGAGGTTGGTTCACGAGGTTTAAGGAAAGAAGACGCCCTCTGCACAACATAAAAGTGCAAGGGAAACAGCAAGTGGTAATACAGAAGCTACAGCAAGTTCTTCAGAAGATCTAGCTAAGATCATCAATGGAGATGTCTACATTAAATGAGAGCTTTTCAATACAGACAAAGCAGCCATGTATTAGAAGATGCCACCTAGGATTTTCATAGCTACAGAGGAGAAGTCAATGCCCGGCTTCAAAAAGCTTCAATTCCTGACTCTCTTGTTAGGGGCTGATGTAGCTAGTGACTTGAAGTTGAGGCCAGTGCTCATTAGCCATTCCAAAACTCTTAGGAACTTAAGAATTATGCTCAGTCTAAGCTGTCTATGGTCTATAAAGGGAACAACAGTCTGGATGACAGCACATCTGTTTATAACATGGCTTATTGAATATTTTAAGCCAACTGTGGAGGAAAAAAGATTACTTTCAAAATATTACTGCTCTTTGACAATGTACCTGGTCACCCAAGAGCTCTTGATGGCGATATACAGTGAGATTAGTGTTGTTTTCCTGTCTGCTAATACAACATCCATTCTGCAAACCATGGATCAATGAGTAATTTTGACTTTCGAGACTTATGATTTAAGAAATACATTTTGTAAGGCTATATAACTACCACAGATAGTGCCTCCTCTGAAGGATCTGGGCAAAGTCAACTGAAAATATTTGGGAAAGGATTCATCACTAGATGCCATTAGAAACACTTGTGATTCATGGGAAAAGGTCAAAATACCAACACTAACAGGAGTTTGAAGAAGTTGATTCCAATCCTCATGGATGACTTGAGAGAGCTCAGAACCTCAGTGGAGGAAGGAACTGCAGGTGTGGTGGAAATAACAAGAGAACTAGAATTATAAATAGATTTTTTTAAAGGTTTTATTTACTTATTTGATGGAGAGAGACAGGGAGAGAGGGAACACAAGCAAGGGGAGTGTGAGAGGGAGAAACAGGCTTCCTGCTGAGCAGGGAAGCCAATGAGGGGCTCGATCCCAGGATCTGGGATCATGACCTGAGCTGAAGGCAGATGCTTCATGGCTAAGCCTCCCAGGTGCCCCGAGAACTAGAATTAGAAGCAGAGCCTGAAGATGGGATTGAATTGATGCAATTTCATGATCACATTTGAATAGAAGAGAAGTTGCTTCTTATGGATGAGCAAAAAAAGTGGTTTCTTAAGATGGAATCTACTCTTGGTGAAGATGCTGTGAATATTGTTGAAATGACAATAAAAGATTTGGAATATTACATAAACTTAGTTGATAAAGCAGCCTTAGGGTTTGTGAGGAGTGACTCCAATTTTGAAAGAAGTTTTACTCTGGACAAAATGCTATCAAACAGCATCACATGCTACAGAGAAATCATTCATGAAAGGAAGAATCAATTGTTGCAGAAAACTTCATTGTTGTCTTATTTGAGAAACTGCCACCCTAGCCTTTAGCAACCATCACCTTGATCAGTCAGCAGCCATCAGCACTGAAGGAAGACCCTCCACCAGCAGAAAGATTACAACTCACCGAAAGCCCAGGTGATGGTTAGCATTTTTTAAACAATAAAATATTTTAAAATTAAGGTATGTATATGTTTTTTAGACTTAATGCCATTGTACATTTAATAAACTACATTATAATGTAAACATAAATTTATATGCAGCAGAAAACCAAAAGATTCATTTGACTCACTTTATTGCCATATTCAGGTTATTATGGGATCTGGGAGAAAATACACACACATGCATACACACACAGATATGCATTTATGTGTATATACACACATGGACATATACATACACACATATACATACATGTATACACACATATACACACACACACACACACATATGTGTGAGAGAGAGACGTATGCCTATTTATTGATTGATATATGCCTGAGGTGTGTGTGTATGTGTATAGTAACTATCTATTTAGAGAGCAGGGGTGGTGGGGGGAGAGTAGAACAGAAATAAAAAGGGTTAGGAGTAAGAGAAAAAGAAGAGGAAAGACTGTCAGATCTATGCAGAAGAAGAGCAAAGAAAAGTGAAGTTCCAGGAGCCCACATGATGGAGCCAGACTGCCTGGGCTTAAGTCCCAGCCATTCCACTCACTGCAAGTGCTTCAGTTACTGTCCTCATCTATAACCTGGAGATAAAAATTGAGGACAATGAATGCACAAAATACAGTGCCTAACTGTATTTTAAAGAAAAACAATAAATAGAAAAGTATACCTGAGTATATCGCCCACAACAAACTGATTATTGTATATATGTGTATAGAAATACACATATGTGTATAGAAATATACACATATATACATAAATATGTAAATATATATGGGTATGTGTGATTCTCCAGTTTGACTTATCCTTTTGTAGTCTCAATGTCCAAAATAGGGTATTTTGCATAGCAAAATTTCTTAAACACAAACAACTAAAGTTAAATGGTGGCTATTTTCTAATAATTTTGAGAAATATTTCTAATAATTTTGAGAAATATTTCTCAATTTGAGAAATACTCTTCCTGTTTATTACCTCTCAATGGACCTAAATAAGCCAAATCTGATCATAGTGAATTCTCAAAACCTTCTGTTTTATTGATTAATAAGATATAGTGACTTCTGGGGCACCTGGCTGGCTCAGTTGGTAGAGTGTGCAACTCTTGATCTTGAGGTTGTGAGTTTAAGCCCAGCACTGGGTGTACAGATTACTTTAAAAAATTAAATTAAATTAAATTAAATTAAATTAAATTAAATTAAATTAAAAGTTACTTGTGATTAGTTAAAGGGATAATTTGACTTAAATATGTAATTATTATTGTATAACAGTAATACTAAGGATGCTTCAAAAATTTTTTCTACTTCCAAATATATATGTGAGCCATGATCTATATTTTGCGATTTTTCTCTTATTCCTTACACTGGATACCTATCTTCCCTGGCTGTCTTAATACCTTCATTTCTATCGCAGGTTTTCCAGCTTTCACCATATGCCAGACAGTGAAGTAGGATAAATAGCTTCCCTCACTTAAATGGGAAAGTTGCAGCATGAAACAATACCACACATCGGACATGGGTCTAAATCCCATGTTTTCTGAAAATATACTGCCTAACTTGGGCAGTGCTACCAGTCATGAGTAATTTTTGTGGTACGGATAAGGGCTAATGATTTCTCTTCATATTTTAATGCCTCCTACACTGCTTCATCCTCGGCACATCTCAGCAAAGATTTGCTGATGATGCTTATAAAAACTCAAGCAATACAATACACATTTTTATGTTTTCTGTGGCAATATGAATATAAGATGATGAGGAAGAGTTTGAACAATGTCATGGAAACCACATATCTAACAACATACTACTTTATTGTCTTGGAAAATAAAATATCAATGAATGATGAGAAAAAACAAGAAAGAACAAAGCACGGTGTAGCAGAAAGGAGTAAGTATCTGTTATATTGGATACTTTCCAAAAGGCTTAAAGTTCTTCCCTGTTTGAGCAAAAGGAATTAAAATAAATACAGAATTGAGGAGAGAGTCTTCAAGAGGTCTAAACACATAAGCCGGGGGTTGGATTAGAAATCAGGTAAAAGCTTCTTAATCTTGCTTTAAATAATGCATAACCAAACAGCTACCTGTTTTCCTGAAGCTCCCATCCATACATCCCGTATATACACAGGAGGGTTCAACTTAACAACTGTGCCCCACCCTTTTCTAATCCTGTCTTTGTTCATTCTGTTTTCTCTTCCTGAACTGTTTTCCATTTTGTCTTAGACTGTAGACATCCTACCTATCCATCATGAATCCACTTCTCCAAAAGGTCACCTTAATTTTTCTTCTTGTAAAATTCTCTCTCCTTTTAGAAATCCCACTGGTACTATTTTTACTGATTTTATGGCACTTGACATGGCTACCTGAACAGTAGTTTATAACTTGTTGGGGGAAGAAGTTCTGCCACACTAACATCAATTTAACCCATTGTTTAATATATATTTGATGTTGACACTATTCCGGGAGAAAGTGAACAAATTAAGTTTACCCAGTTTTTCTCTTCTTATTTGATCCCTTTGTCTTTTTCTGTGATGAACAAATTAGAATCTGCTGCCTGGAATTTAGGATCTAGGTATAATCATATTATACCTTTCACAGCTCTGGAGTCCTATATTCTTAACACAAATTGCAACTGGGATGAAAGAAGGAATATGATTCATCAGTGGATGTAGGTATGTTTTGTCAGCATTTTTCTGATCATGGATTCTTGCCTGGAATTACATTCCTCAGATGATACAAATTCTATTTATTCAGTAAAAGGAAACTCAAATATTCCGTTTCCCATGACATTTTATCTTTTGTGAATCTGATAATGGACTTTCCTGCTTCTTATAGTGCTCTCTCTCTTTGTGCCCAGTTTTCATATCACTTATTATTTTAAGATATCTTTCACATATATCATTATTTACCAACCACAGTATGATTCTTACAGATGGGATCTGAAGCATACACTTTCTCTTTTAATTTTCTTTGAATATTACACAATACCCTCTCCCTTCCACTCTCCTGGAAGGAATAATTTCACTACTTTAAACTATTTGATGGGTAGCAACTTCTTAATGACTAATAAAAATGAAGTACCATGAATTTTCAAGTTTATCAAATTGTGCCATTTACATAGTATTAATCCATTTCAGAGAATTGCTTAACATACACGTACAATGCTACAACAATTTCAAGCAAGATATTGATTTTAGTTATACTCTCTTTGGATAGAATAAAAATTTATGACCAGAAATAAATTACTTACATTTCCCTCAGATGCTAGTTTCTCAGGATCTTCTACAGGACTTATAGTACATATACAAAGAATTATTTTAATTTGGGGGCTGAGGGAATAAGGAATAATGACCAAAAATGGCTAATAAGCAACAGAAATATGGACAAAATATAATTTGTTCTTGAAAGTGTTTATCATACCTTGAAATGACTAATAGATGAGAAAACCCTCTATCCTGAAATCATTAGACTTGTATAACTAAACCTTAAATTTGTGTTAAAGTTTTCTGTAAATTTATCTGGTGTTCTCCTAGGACTTTCTATGTTATGACTAATCATTTGAATTTTATAGAGTGAGATTTCTTCTGTAATTTCAAACCCAAAGCCATCAACAACAATCTAAATAGTATTATGAGTTTTATTTCATGTAACAGATGCCTCACAAGTCTTTTCAGGAATGTCCCATATCACTCCCTAATCCTTTTTGATTTGGCTTCTAGTATTTTTTTTTAAAGATTTTATTTATTTATTTGACAGAGATAGAGACAGCCAGCATGAGAGGGAACACAAGCAGGGGGAGTGGGAGAGGAAGAAGCAGGCTTCCAGCAAAGGGGCCCGATGTGGGGCTCGATCCCAGGACTCTGCGATCACGCCCTGAGCCAAAGGCAGACGCTTAATGACTGAGCTACCCAGGCGCCCCTCTCGTATTTTTATTTTTAGGTAAGTTATTTACAGCTACTCTTTTCCAGTTATTTAAGTATGTAATAAAAGCAGGTTAATTGTAAAATACTGCTCTAATACATATAATTAATAATTAACTAATACTCTGTATTACCTTGATTTTGAGAAGATTCTATACATTCTAAAGATTCACCACAACTCTGAAATGGCAGAGAATGCATTTTTAAAGCCATGCCCATGGCTTAAATAAACACAAGGCAGCACAAATCACTTTGGTCAATGATTAACAAGAATGGAGAGAAAAAGAAAAAAAAACAGATTGGTGAGCTTTTATTAGGAAGAAAGGAAAAATTAGCATGATCCTTGAGTGGCTGCATTTCCACTCTGAGTACAGTTCTCAGACAGGACAGCTCTCTCCAAGTTCCCAAGCCCTTTGAGGTTAGTTAATTTGTTGTTAAAATAGTAGACATAACCCTATCAGTCTCCACTTGAAAACAAATATCTAAAGAGACAGACTCCACTAAATGTCAAAAATATGTTTGCTGCCAAATTGGACTACCTCTATACCCAAAACAAATGGTTCTTTCAAGTGCACTATCACAATTGTATCAACAGATAATTTCACCTTAAGGAGCCATAGTTTCATATGTAATCACATTCAGATCTGTAAAGAAGGCCACTGGGCATTGAATGTAGGTTTAGAGATAACATGTCCTAGTGGGGGAAATCATCTTTATAAATTCAGGCTTTCATGCTAAACATACCTCAGCCAATTCCTAGTTTTATAGAACAATGTTTCTAATGGACTGCTCAATTTATAGATGAGGAATTGTTCTCTTACCTCATAGTTTCAATGCAATTCTTCTTGCACTAACTTTTGTTGCCAAAGTAACTTTCTTTCAGCTAACTTGATCTCTAAATGCATAATCCTCCTTCTCCCTTTTTAACAAGGAGCTATGTGATGTATCTCTGGCCAATCCAACACTTCTCTCTAGGTCTTATGTGACAAGTAACTTGAAGTCTGCTGAATATTTCTCTCTAGTTTGCTCTTTCCTACCTACACATCTGTCCTCCCCCATAGGAAGGGTGTTGAGATTTGCATTTCATTTTCTATTTAAGTTGTCTCTCACACATACATGTCTGTACTCTCCTAAAAAATTTAGGTTGGGTTCTAGCCTTAAATGACTAGAATGCATTCTGCATTGGAAGTAAAAGCTCACTTGAGTTTTAACTATTAATATTGACTGGGGCTGGGTCCCACTCTTCTGGAAAAAAAAAAAGAAGGGTTTTTTTTTAAGCTATGAATTTTATTCTTAGCATTTTCCATTCCAAGAAGGGTTTCAATCTAGTCCATCAGTGATCATTTCCACAGAGAGAGAAAGAGGGGCAGAGAACAGGAGATATATATACCTATATATATATAAATTTTTTCCTCCCACAGAAGTAAATATATCATCATTAAAAATTAATTGACAAGAAAAAGCAGGTAAAAAAACAACAATTCCTTTCATTGTGACATCAAACTGGTTGTGAATCCACTAAGCTACTAGCTTCTTAAGGACAGGGACTGCCTTTTCCAAATTTGTGTCCTCAAGGCCAAGCACAAGATAGGTGCTAATAAACATTATTGAGGCCTGGGTGTCTTCATAGGACAATCCTTTCACATTCAGTCACTTCCTGGCTGCAACTGAGGAACAGCTATGAAAAAGCTAGATGATGAACAACATTTAAGACATACGAGTATACTTTTCTTCAAAGTAATAACAATTAGAGCAACAGAATATTAGAAATATAAACTATAATAAGCTACTCTGCTGTAGTTGGCAAAGATAGTATTTTAATCACCTTAGAGATATGAAGACCTTTTGATTTCATTTCCTACACCATCAGTACTTCTTATTGTGGCTACAATATGCTAAAAAATTCTTCCTCCCATCTAAAAATTCTGGTCTATGAAGAACATCTGATCTTCAACCTTTACTTTAGAGTTCTTTATATATGCTTGGAAACTATTTTAGACCTCTCCTCACAATTTTCTTTATCCAGACAAATAATCCCATTACCCTTCCTCAGTTCCAGCTCTTTCTGTAATCAGGGTTTGCTTCTCTATAAATACAGACTGAGCTTTCCATTTCTCTCTTTAGTTGTGGAGCCTAGGACCAAATTGGCAGAATGATGCTATGAGGCCCAAACCCGTGATAAAAATAATAGGAGGATTACCTCAAGGTCCTAATTCTATACGCTTCCTGATGTTATTGTCATGCCTTTGGAATGATTTTTTTTAAAGATTTTATTTATTTATTTGACAGAGACAGCCAGTGAGAGAGGGAACACAAGCAGGGGGAGTGGGAGAGGAAGAAGCAGGCTCCCAGCAGAGGAGCCTGATGTGGAGCTCGATCCCAGAACGCCAGGATCATGCCCTGAGCCGAAGGCAGATGCTTAATGACTGCACCACCCAGGCACCCCAAAGGAATGATTTTTGTGCTATCAATCAAGACTTAGGTGGATATTGGCAACTATCCAACAATTAGGTTAGTGTGTATACACACATGCACAAATATGTATGTGTATGTATATCTAAACATAAACACATATTTTAATATATGTACTTCTATATCACATATATATTTGTATTCCCATAAACATCTATGTAAACTATATAATCACCTAAAATACTTATGTTTAAAATGTCACGTATACATGTAAACACAGATAATTATACATTCACAGATATAAAATTTATAAACATCTTTCTTTGCCAATTTTTAATTTTAGCTGTGAAGGAAATGAAAACATGTTAAAACAAGATAAAATGTTGTCATGTATGTTGTATGATGACAGAAATAATATATCTATAAAATAAGTTATCCAATTCCTAACATTGCATACTGACAAGAATTTGAGAGCTAGCATTTTTTCCTCAGTTAAATGTTTTCTAGCATGCCTTCTTGATATTTGAGAGTAAAAGATGTGGATATTCTAAAAGTCTAGAAAAAAATGTCTCTGCCATGCATGAGAGCTATTTCTGTGTATTTTCAAATGTATTTAGAAGAATTATAATAAATTATAGTAGAAAATTTGTTTTTCAAGTTTCTTATTAGTAGTAAATACTCAATGAGGGAATCTTTCAGCATATTTAACTAGGAAAATGATGGATTCTAACACACATCTAATTTCTCTCCCTCAACAGCTAATGAAATAAACTTCAGTCCCAGTACATACAAACAGGAACATAAAAATCAACAACAAAAAAAGAAAAGAAAGCATAGACAATTGAAAAAAAAAATGAAACATATTTTTGGAGGAGAAAGATGGATTAGGATTGAGTTCCTTATCTGTCCTTTAGACACAGAAATGGCCCTGAAGTTTGGGGCAAAAGCCTAAGAATTCTCAGTAATACCTCCAAACTTGAATCAATGCAAAACCTATGGATATAGCCTTATGTTTCTCCTTTACTGAGAGAGGAGAACCTGGAAGGCTGTCGAAGAGACATACAGGAAATGGGGCTGACTACGGTGAAAGCTCTTGGGCTAACAGTGAGCTAAAGACATGACCAGAAACCTAAGGACCAGCCCCTCTACTCTAGAAAGGAATGGGAGCAGCACCAGCCAACACAGTATGTTGCATCAATTATACCCATTCCCCAATCATTCCTGTTGGTTCTTTAAAAAAGGCACAAAATCTGAAATCTCCAGCCTTCTAACAGGAACCCAATGGGTCTAAGGCAGGATGGTAAACAAGTCTACAAGTAACTTTTATTGTATTAGAGCAAATAGTGTCTAGACAGAGCCACCCACACATGAGCAAGATAAAAGACATATTTGAGAAATATGAAAATACATTACAGCCAACAATGAGAGACAGAAAAACACAGAGGCACAGAGAAAGGTAGTTGGGCAAAGGGAGAGAGGAAAACAAAGCACTCAACCCAGAAGAAATACAAGGGTAGGAAGAGGAATTGCTCAAGGTGCATTACACAATGGATTCACTTCATATGAGAATAAATTCAATATAACTAGAGGTCAAAGACTAGATGATAAAATAACAGAATGAAACAGAAAGAGATAGTGGACCTAAGAAATAAATCAAGGACCAAAACAACATCATTAGAGAGCCAATATATAAATTATAAAGTACAAGTAACATAAAAAAAAAACTACTAAAAATCATATTACCAACATAGAGGAGGCTTGAGATAATCACAGTAAATGTAGATGAAAAAAGCCAAAGGACTAAAATAACACAAAGCTTGTACAGAAAGAGGACTAGCAGAAATGATCAAATATTAAGATAACTGGAATTCTGATGCACAAGCCCACAAATGGAACACAATATATATCCAAAGATAAAATAATAGGACATTTTCCCTGAAAAATAAATCAGAAATTTCAGAATCAAAGACTATACCATGTTCCTAGGAAATTGAACACATAATTCCCGATAGAGAGACATATCTCATTTGGGCTACTGAATCTGGAGGATAAAGAATTATCTGAACATCCAGGCAGAAAAAACAAAATCAAAACAATCTGTATGAGGTAAGGGGGAATCAGATGTCCATATAGTAATATCCAATGTCGGAAGACAGTGAAGCAATATTACCCAAAAATATTATATATGAACCTTTCTATCCAAAACCACTTTCTCAATTATGAAAGTACTCAGAGAATATAGCTTGCTCTTTCTTTGTTGCTTTCTTTCTTTTTTAAAAAATATATAACACTTTCTAAAGCAAGTCTGACAACAAAATCCAGGCAGTTAAGAGTACTATCAAAATAAAATTTAGACATCTGATGAATGTGATGGATATTGACAATATCTCTATGCAGGAATAAAATAAACACAATGAAAATAAAATTGCTGAAGAGAATTCAATTGTTATGACCCGAACAGGAGACAACCAGCATTATAATTACTAAAATCAAAAGGTGGGGAATGAGAGTTGAGTGAAGTCCTGCTGTGAAGGCATTCCTGCCCTTATGGTAGGAATTTAATCTGTTCTGCCCTTAAATAAAACATTAATTTACAAAGACAAAAAGCAGTATCTACAGCTGCATGACACTGTCATAAATGTATTTCTACCTAGCCATTCAACTGTTCTTGTACATAGAAGGACACAGGGGATACTGAGACTTGGGAAGATTTTTTTTTTTTTTTGAACAGTAATAGGAGCTGACATTTATTAAGCATATCCTTGTGCCGGGAGCCATGCTAAAGCACTTTGCCAGGATCCTATTACTAATCTTTCATAACACACTTTTAAAGTAGGTACTGTTATTAGCATTTTATTTTACAGATGAGAAAAGTAAGGCTTTGTCCAACATCACCCAGTGACAGTGAGTTGAATAAGGGGGCTCTGCACTGCTGAGCTCTGGAAAGCAGAAGCAAGTGCCCTTCCTGGGGTGGGAGCCAAGCTTCCAGGTAAGGAGCGCCTCATAGATGCCAGGTCCTTTATTTATATGAACTCTGAGGCTTATGTATCCCTCTNTTTGTATCCCGCCACATTNCTGAATTGTTCTATAACTTCTAGTAGTTTGGGAGTGGATTCTTTTGGGTTTTCCATATAGAGTATCATGTCGTCTGTGAAGAGAGACATTTTGACTTCTTCTTTGCTGATTTGGATACCTTTGATCCCTTTTTGTTGTCTGATTGCTGTTGCAAGGACTTCTAGTACTATGTTGAATAATAGTGGTGAGAGTGGGCATCCTTGTCGTGTTCCTGATCTTAAGGGAAAGGCTTCCAGCTTTTCCCCATTGAGAATGATATCTGCTGTAGGTTTTTCATAGATGGTTTTTATGAGATTGAGGAATGTACCCTCTATCCCTACACTCTGAAGGGTTTTAATCAGGAAAGGATGCTGTATTTTGTCAAATGCTTTTCTGCATCTATTGAGAGAATCATATGATTTCTGAAATTTTCTTTCTGGATAAACTCTAAGACCCCGATAGATTTGCAAATGTTGGACCACCCTTGCCTCCCAGGATGAGTCCCACTTGGTCATGATGGATAATACTTTTAATGTAGTGTTGGATTGTATTAGCTAGGATCTTGTTGAGGATTTTGGCATCCATATTCATTAGGGAAATCGGTCTGTGATTCTCCTTTTTGATGGAGTCTTTGCCTGGTTTGGGGATCAAGGCAATATGGGCCTCATAGAATAAGTTTGGCAGCTTTCCTTCTGTTTCTATTTTTTGAAATAGCTTTAGGAGAATAGGTATTATTTCTCCCTTGAATGTTTGGTAGGATTCCCCAGGAAAACCATCCAGGCCTGGAGTTTTTTTTTTTTTGTTTTTTATTTTAAGATTATTATTTATTTATTTATTTGACAGAGATAGACAGCCAGCGAGAGAGGGAACACAAGCAGGGGGAGTGGGAGAGGAAGAAGCAGGCTCCCAGCAGAGGAGCCCGATGTGGGACTCAATCCCAGAACCCCGGGATCATGCCCTGAGCCGAAGGTAGATGCCTAACGACTGCGCTACCCAGGTGCCCAGGAGTTTTGTTTTTTGGAAGTTTGTTTATCACTGACTCAATCTCTTCATAATTAATTGGCCTGTTTAAGAAATCAATTTCTTCCTGTTTCAGTCTTGGAAGTTTATAGGTTTCCAGGAAGGCCTCCATCTCTTCCAGATTGCTTAATTTATTGGCATAAAGCTGTTGATAAAAGCTTCTAATAATCCTTCCAATTTCATTGGTGCTGGTTGTGACCTCTCCTTTTTCATTCATAATTTCATTAATTTCGGTCCTTTCTCTTTTCTTTTGGATAAGTCTTGCCAGCGGTTTGTCAATTTTATTGATTCTCTCAAAGAACCAACTTCTAGTCCTGTTGATCTGCTCTACTGTACTTCTGCTTTCTAATTCATTGATTTCTGCTCTAATCTTGGTCAAATGCTTCCTCGTGAGTGGATTAGTCCTGTCCCTCTGTTGCTGTTCCACCTTCTTGAGGTGAGAATATAAAAACTGCATTTTAGATTTTTCTATTCTTTTGAGTGAGGCTTGGATGGCTATGTATTTCCCCCCTAGGACTGCCTTTGCAGTATCCCATAGGTTTTGGACCATTGTGTTTTCATTCTCGTTGGTCTCCATAAATTGTTTAAATTGATTTTTGATTTCCTGGTTTATTGAATCATTCCTGAGCAGAAAAGTTCTTAGTCTCCAACTGTTTGAGTTTCTTCCAAATTTTTCCTTGTGGTTGAGTTCTAATTTCAAAGTGTTGTGGTCTGAGAATATGCAGGGAATAATTTCAGTCTTTTGGTATCAGTTGAGACCTGTTTTGTGTCCCAGAACATGGTCTATTCTTGAGAATGTTCCATGGGCATTGGATTAGAATGAGTATTCTTTGGTTCTGGGGTGTAGTGTTCTATATATATCTATGAGGTCCAACTCGATGAGTTGGACTCATTCAAAGCCCTTGTTTCTTTGTCAATTTTTTGCAAGGGTGTTCTGTCTATTTCTGATAGTGGAGTGTTGAGGTCCCCTACTATTAACATATTTTTATCTATATGTCTCTTTATTCTGGTTAAGAGTTGGCTTGTGTATCTTTCTGCTCCCCTGTTGGTGGCATATATATTTATAACTGTCATATCTACTTGTTGGATACATCCTTTAAGAATAATATAGTGCCCTTCTGTGTCTCTAACTATAGTCTTTAGTTTAAAATCCAATCTGCCTGATATGAGAATTGCTACCCCAGCTTTCTTTTGAGGTCCATTGGCGTGAAAGATGATATTCCATACCTTTACTTTCAGTCTGAATGTATCTTTAGGTTCAAAATGAGTCTCTTATAGACAGCAAATGGATGGGTCATGTCTTTTTACCCAATCTTCAACCCCGTGGCATTTTATGGGAGCATTTAGGCCATTTACATTGAGACTGATTATTGAGAGATATGATTTTAATGATGCCATGTTGCCAATAAAGTCTTTGTTTCTATAGATTGTGACTTTCTGTTCTTTATAACTCTTGGGGCCTTTTTACTTTTATAGAACCCCCCTTAATATCTCCTGTTTCATAACCATGAAACTGGTCAATGACTGGCGATTCTGGAAGGTCTTTATTTCTCCATCAATTCTGAATGACAGCCTTGCTGGATAAAGGATCCTTGGCTGCATGTTTTTCTCTGAAAGAGCTTTAAAAATGCCCCCCTCAACCCTTTCTCTCATTCCAGGTCTGTGTAGACAG